>NC_137974.1:70155091-70321150 GCF_963924665.1 Micromys minutus
TCGTAAGAGGTGATAGGACATACAAATGCAGATATCTAATTTCATCGTAAGAGATGATAGGACATACAAATGCAGATATCTAATGCTCCAGATCACGTATAAAAGGAAGGTGCTTTAGGTGTATTGCAGCCTAATTATGAGCCATGGAGAAATAGTGGATGCAGTTTAGTGTGTAAGATTGTATAAACTTCCAAGGACACCACATTATAATAAATGGTACACGGTGATATTTCAAGTAGTTTAATAAAGACACATTGCTCTCTGGGCCACTTTGAGAAATACAATTACAAAAGAGGGATTTTAAAACCAGCATCTGTCTGACAGGTAAAGTAGATATAAGCTATAAAAATTAGGAAACTCATTTAGTAATGAAATTCAAGAAATATATGCTTTTGTGTTTTTCCCAGAAGGTATCTGAAGAAACTCTAGTGGAAGGCTGAAACAGAATACACAGGAAAATTAACCAGATTTACTTTAAAAAAGAGGACTTATTGAAAACCGGTCAAATAATGCAAGTGAGTTAGTGCTGGCCATAGTAGGAAGTGGTTTTCAATTGGGGCTGTTCACTGTCTTGTCATTGCTGTTACCCTGTCTTGCTTATGTTTCCATTTTTCATCTGGGAGGTGGCCAGTGCATGCGCTGAATTATTGCTTTTTTCCAGTTATTGAATCATAACAATCGTTTCATTTTAGCAGGGAAGCTGTAAAAGGTAGTTATTACTTATAAAAATCAATGTCAACAAGAAAGGGCCTAAAGTGAGTAGTCTTGCAATTTTAAAGTTATTGTTTTATGAATGATGAACCCCAAAACAGTCTATCATTCACCTTTTCCAGAGTTATCTTTAAGGCACATCCATCTTCTGAAGGTGTGATCTAACCTTCAGGCAGTACTGCCTCCTTGGAGCGAGCTGAAATCATACTTTAAGTAGTTAGGATGCTCTTTGTTGCAATAGGATTCTCTGGGGTCCTTTCCCTCTCCCCACTGGGAACATACAAGCCTCCGTGACTAATTTGAAGAAACACATGGCATTCAACATTACTCACGGTTCAAGCCAAAGCTCATGGTCCCTCACCTTGAGGTAGCCTCATCAATTCTTCCCGCTGCTCTTGGCTCCCTTCAACCCAGTCCTCCAGCAGGAAGATCTCCTCTCCAGCTCCGACAATCATTCTGTGCCCTCTACCTGAGATGCTCATCCTGCAGAGATTTCCCCCTGTGCTTCTTTGGGGAGACCAAAGATTTTGGGTTCAGACTCCATCTTAGAAAACCTGACCTAAGTTTAAACTCATGCAAACTAACAGCCAGTACCTACTCTCTGTTTTCCACGTTATCCCTTAAACAAATCGAGTGTCTAGCACTAGTTTCCAGTTTAAGCCCGACCCCAACAAGACCAGTGTTTAGAACCAGATTCCAGGATATTTCCCCAATAGATCTGCCCCCCGCCCCAGGTTACAAGCCCACCCCTGCCTAAAAACCACCAACCAGGAGGAAAGCTGAAGTTTATGGCAGGGGGCCCCAAGCTCCAGGTTTAATAAAGAGACCCAAAAGCTACTGCGTTGGATTTAGCTCTTTAGTGGTCTTCTAAGGTTCACAGTTTACTGGCACAACACTTAATGCCTTCATGAAAATGTAAATCCTTCTTGTGAGTACAACTAATGACTTTTACTCAATATTTAATATTACCATAAGACTTATTAGACTTCAGTGACAACCGAATATGAGGAATCGAACTTTATCTCCTTATGAGATCTGATCAATTGCTTATTCATTTAATTTTTACATAAAAGTAACTAAAATACCAAGAATTGCCACAAGGTTACATTCTTAGCTCTTGAATTATTAATGATTTAAGGTCTAGGTGTACCGCAATTTGAGAGGGTGCTATACACTTATTTTTTTTATTACGTTTAATCTTTACACACCAAGAAAACTTTGACTATTTCCAGGTTACATCTTGTTTTACATGTACTTTATTCTCATTGTAATTCATAAGATTTCAATGCATGCTATCAAGCCTTTACACAGAATTCAAGTACTGACAAAAATATATTCATATAGTTTTATGCAAAAATGTTTTTAAAGAGTCTAATTTTAAAAAAGTAACTAAGATAGAAAACAATATTAGTAACTTTATGAAACCATTTTTCTACATATGAATGAATTTCTACATAAATAATGTACAACTAAGTGAAATTTAATATCTTGTCATATAAATTATATAATATTTAATCTTATTGCTTCAATTCAGTCATAAATTTTTGAATGAAATCAACACTATTCTAAAATTGTTTTCATGATTTGAAATTCATTAGAATGTATGTGTTGATACTTAATGAACAAGTCCTTATTTTATCCATATATTTAGGAATATTCATCATATAAGTTAACTTTAATTGATCATTTAATTAATTAAAGCACCCTTTTTCAATAAAATCACAATGAAAACTTTAAATGTGAACATCAACTCCTAACACTCTTGCCCTAAAGTTTATTGTGCATTTCTTAATGACAACTGTGCATTTATCTTCATTATTTTGATTCAGGAGGTCAGTATGTTATTGTAAAATATCTTGGATGTGATTATGCTAATTTCACATCTAAGCTAATTATAAGGACTAGGAAAATGCAAATGTCATTATAACAATTTTGTTTTGCTTTCATAGCTCAGTTTTCTATTGATGTAAGGATGAACTTACTCTCCCAATCAACATTTAATCTTGTACGGAGGAGGAGCTCCCAAAGCCCCATTTCTCCCTAAGAAGTCTTAGGCAGTTGATCATGCTAAGACAGATGGAGTCATTATCCTCACTGGTGTATCAGGCAATAGATTACCTTTACTAAGGTAACCCACCAACACACACATATTTTGCAGGCAGTCCCAGTTAATGTAGTGGCCCAAGCATAGGAAGTAAAGGACGGCTTCTTGGGAAGAAGATATTAACTGTGTGTGGAATTAGACAGAAGTAGATAAAAGAAGATCCTATGAGGGAGACTGTGATCTTCAACACTGCGTATGTGTATGGAATTTTGAAAGAATTAATCAATCAATGGTCTTTTCTAGGTATTAAATGTCCCAGGAAAATTAAAACACATATTGATACATTTACAAATGAGTGTCTCTAAAGTTTGTTCTACGAATTAACCTATAGATGTGTTCTATAATAGATAGCTGCCAAATATGTATTCTAAATTAATTTGGTGACATGTGTTTCAAGTATACAAACTAAATTTTGATACATATATACACAGTAAAAATGATTATTACTGAATTAGTGGACTTACATATCCCACTGTATATGTGTGTATATATATATATATATATATATATATATATATATATATATATATATATATATATATATATATATATATTTAAGTGGTTCTAGCATTTCAGATCTGTGTTCAGTGAAAGAAAGTTTGAAAGTTTAAAGGCTCAATATGCAAAACTAAAAAAAAAAAAATAAAACCAAAAGAAACAGACAAACCCTTTCTTTTACTCCCAGATCAAAGCTTATTGGTGTATTCTTTTTTCCAACAGATTCAGGAGTTATTTATTCATAGGACAATAATTTATATTCATATTCAACTAATATGTAAATATTTTCATTTTAACCTTCAGAATTCTTAAACTTATCATTGTATTTTGAACTCACGTTTGCTCCAAATAGCCTCTATATTTTATTTATTTATTTGTTTGTTTGTTTATTTATTGTGGAAAAAATAACCTTCCCCTAATGAATAAAGATTTCAGGGGGCTAATCTCAGGTGAGTAGGCTGGAATGCCAGGTTGGAATGGGGAAGAGAGGAGAAGAAAAGGAACTTGGGGCTTTTGAAACAGAGAGAGACCTTGGGGTACGAGGGTACAATATGTAACGAACAAGAAGTTCCCAGATAGATGGTGGTCTCCAGGAGAAGGAAGGAAGATGGAGGAAAAGAAGGATGACCCAGACTGGTCTGGCTTTAAATAGCCACAAATAGATATGAGTATCTTATAAGAGATAGATAATTACAAGACCATTTGTCTTATTTATGTGGGCAGTTTATATTATTATCAATTGCTTCTGAGGTTTTCTGTGGACGTTATGTGGGGTGAGAATTTACTGGTATGAATCTGACTGATAAAATACAAGCCTTAAGAGTTTTGATTTTACCAGGTTACTTAGGAATTTAGACTGCTCAGTCCACAGCAAGAGAGCCATGAGTTAGGAGGTCTCTACATGGGGCTATTCATGGAAGCAACAAGACCACTGGGGCCAGAGAATATCTGGTGGTACTCTGGCATGATGCTATGTAAGTTTATTATTGTTTAAGACTACATTTTTAACTGTGTAAAAGAAATTGTTTAAGCATACTTTTGTTTTCCTCTACATTTTTGATGGTTTCATATGCATGAATGCAAACAATATTTAAATTTGTTTTATTACATAATTAAAATCAATTTAATCATTTTTTCCCTAATGGCTAAGCCAGTTAGCATGCTTTCTCAATTGCCCAATGTGTTACCTATTCTTCAAACAGTTCTGGCCCTTAAATTACATTTTCCTGAGCAAGTTGAACTTATGAAAAGTCATTTGAGAAAAACTTCTCATTTTTGATTCACAATTTATGAGAAATGAAAATATTTCTTCTCTATAATGTTCATTAACTGAGTAAATTGTAGATGAGCTTTTCATTAAAATAAGGTGAAAATATCTATTTATAAATATTAAGCTATGGCTGGGTTTCCTTTTTTCTATTGTTTTGTTTGTTTCCTGAGAAATGAATTTTCAGAAAGGAACAAGTATTTATTTTATCCATAACCTCACTGAACATTTGAGAAATGGAGAAAGTCGGAAGACAAGGATAAACAAAACTTTGTTTCCTTTAATGCAAATTATGTTTAAAATAAAATTGAACAGATGTTTAAAATGCTGTAGTTAGTTCTAAGTGTCAAGTTCAATTTAGAATGTTCTGTGAAGAGAACCTCAGTAGAGTACTATCTGCATCAGTGTTTCCTGTGGCCGTGTCTGGAAGTAGTACCTTGATTACTTTAATTGAGTTGAAAAGACCTGCCTACTGTGGGTGACATTATTTCCAATGCAGAGGATCCTAGATGTTATAGAAATTAAAAATTGGAGTGCAAGTTTAAATCCATTAACTCTCTAACTATCCTGACTAAATTAATTAAGTCCCAAAAATCTTCTTTCACTATGGGTTGAATCTTCTTCCTCTGTGGGTGACACCATTCCCAAGGCAGAGAACTTTTTTTTTTTTTTTTTTTTTTTTTTTTTAGTGAGAATGGAGAAAGCAATCTGATTGTAAATGCACAAGTTCACTCTTTCTGGACTGTGGGTGTGGTTTTTACTTGCTTCATGTTACTCCCAGCTAAACTTACCTGCTGAACTGCAATGTAGAATCATGAGCAAAGTAAACCTTTCCTACTGTAATTTATTTTAGTGTGGTATTTGATCACTGCAATATAAACATAATTGAAGTAAGAATCAAAACCAAAGTAGTCTGTGGTTTGAAGAAGATGGTTTATTTTGTTGCTATTAACATGACCACATAACAGGAAACAAAGCAATTTAAATTCTGGCTTAATATTAGACGATGATTATTTCATTTTTCTGGAATAATAACACTCAGTTCTGAGGTTATCAAGTGTAAAACTCAATAAATTGATTATATAAATAAATTATATATTTTGTATATATATAAATATATATATGTATCACATGTTTATCATGTGTATATGATATATATATATATATGTGTGTGTGTGTGTGTACTTATTTTTATATTTAGCTCTGAACTCACAAATTTTATCATGAATGATGATTCCAGAAATATTGATTATCCTTTCAAACTATTTCTTAGATAAATTATAGATCTATTATAATTAAAATACACAAAACCATGATAGTTTGAATGCCACATAATGAAACTGAAGCCTTTTATTTCCTTCATTACGCCTTACCCTTTTTCAAAATGAATCATAGGAGTATAAAGTTAAGCAATGCCTGACTGTGTGCAGTGAGAACATGTACAGGCCAAGTCACAGCATGAGATCATGTATTCAGAAGTAAGGGGACATCAGTCAGAAAATTAACTTCTTAAAACTCAACTTATATCAAAAATAAATGAATGCCTGTATCTGGATGCAGTGATTCCCAGTAGCCATCTCTCTACTCCTGTTTATAAGCTCAGTCCTTGGCAGGTTTTGTGCAGGTATTGGGTTCAGTGACCTTATATTTGGAAACTAACCCTTCTCTGCAACCCTCCATCTCTTCCTCTAGGTTTTACATTCATTCTATGTTCTACTTTGCGATGTTATTTAGATATCGAAGGGATTTAAATGTCCCATTTAAGATGAGCACTTGATATTCACCTATTCTAGTATGTTCTTCAGTTATAAGTCTGTTAACTTAGGGTTTCCTAGGGCAACAGAATCTCTCTCTCTCTCTCTCTCTCTCTCTCTCTCTCTCTCTCTCTCTCTCTCTCTCTCTCTCTCTCTCTCTTTCTCTCTCTCTTTCTCTCTCTCTCTCTCTCATTTCTCCCTGTCCTCTGTCTGTCTTTGTGTGTGTGCTTGTATTTTTATATATTTCTATTGCTACTTTATGGTCATATATTAAACACAATCACACACACACACACACACACACACACACACATATGTGTGTGTGTGTATGTGAAGTCAGTTTAAAGTAGTAATAAAAAATCACATCTGAGATCTGAGAAAATTGTCTTATCTTACTCCTTGAGGCTGTTGATACAGCTTGCTCACAGACTTGTGACCACAATTCATTAGTCAGTCCTTAAGTCTGAATGTCCTCAGTATTAGCAATCTTTCTCAGGAAGCAGTAGATCTTAGAGACCTTCTATTCCTTGGCCAAAGATGGAAGCTCCTTGTGCTATGTCAGAGAAGAACTTAGAAGCAATAGCAACCACTCTTCCTCCTCCTCCTCCTTCTCCTCCTCCTCCTCCTCCTCCTCCTCCTCCTCCTCCTCCTCTTCCTCCTCCTTCTTTTCCTTCCTCCTTTCTCCTCCTTTATCCGTCTTCTCTTCTCTCTTCTCCATCTTCTTTCTTCTCCTGCTCCTTTCTTGGTTTTTATTGTATATTTTCTTCATTTACATTTCAAGTATTATCCTTTTTCTTACTTTCCACTCTGGAATCCCCATATTCCATCCACCCTTAACCCACTTCTATGAGAGTGTTCTACCACCCACCCATTCCTCCTATCTTTCTGCTTTGGCATGTCATTATACTAGGGTATTGAGCCTTTTCAGGGCCAGAGGTCTCTTCTCTCCTTCATGACTGATAAGACCATTCTCTGCTACATATTCTGCTAGAGCCATGTTTTTTTCCATATGTAGTCTTTGGTTGGTGATTTAGTCTCTGGGAGCTCTGAGGGTTGTGGTTGGTTGATATTGTTGTTCTTCCTGTAGGGTTGAAAACTTCTTCAGTTCCTTCATTCATTTTTCTAACTCCTCCATTGTGTATCCTGTGCTCATTCCAATGGTTGGTTGAGAGAATATAATTCTGTATTTGTCAGGCACTGGCAAAGCCTCTCAGGAGACAGATATATTAGGCACCTTTCAGCATGCACTTCTTGGTATCCACAATATTGTCTAGGTTTTGTGATTGTATGTGGGATGGATCTCTGGGTGGTGCAGTCTCTGGATGCCCTTTTCTTCAGTCTCTGCTCTACACATTGTCTCTGTATTTCCTCCTGTGAAAATTTTGTTCTGCCTTTTAAGAAGGGCTGAAGCATCTACTCTTTGGTCTTCCAACTTCTAGAACTTCATGTGGTCTGTAGATTATCTAAGGTATTCTGAGATTTTGGGCTAATATTCACTTATCAGTGAGTGGATGCCATGTGTGATTTTTTTTTTTTTTTTTTTTGTAATTTTGTTACCTCACTCAGGATGATATTTTCTAGTTTCATCCATTTGCCTAAGAATTTTGTTAAGTCATTGTTTTTAATAGCTGAGTAGTACTCCATTGCATAAAGATACAAAGATATTTCTATCCATTCTTCTATTGAGGGATATCAGGGTTGTTTTCAGCTTCTGGTTATTATAAATAAGGCTGCTATGAACATAGTATAACACATGCTCTTGTTATTTGTGGGATCATGTTTTGTGTATATACCCAGGAGTAGTATAGCTGGGTCCTCAGGTAGTACTATATCTACTTTTCTGAGGAAGTGCCAGACTGATTTACACAGTGGTTGTACTAACTTGGAATCCCACCAACAACTGAGAAGTGTTTCTCCTTTTCTACATTCTTGCCAGCATTTGTTGTCACCTGAGTTTTAATGTTAGCCATTCTGACTGTTGTGAGGTAGAACCTCGGTAATATTTTAATTTGCATTTTCCTGATGACTAAAGATGTTGAACAGTTCTTTACGTACATATGAGCCACTCTACAATCTTCAGTTGAAAATTTATTTTTTAAACTATTTTATTGGATATTCTGTGTTATTCCCTTACAATTCCTCTCATTGCCCTCCCCCTTTCCTTGGTTCTACAAGGTGCACCCTCTCACAGTCACCTTCTTCACCTTAGTGTTTGGCCTTACACTACACTGGGAAAACATGCCTTCACTGGGCCAAAGGTCTCTTTTCCCATTGATGCCAGACAATAATATCCTCTGCTACTGGATATTAATAAAACTGGAGCCAGGGATCTCCCCATGTGTTCTCTATAGTTAGATTTTTGTCCATGGAAGTTGTGGAGAATTTGGGTTGTGATAATATTGTTCTTCCGATGAGGTTGCAAACCTTTTCAGCTCCTTCAGTCCCTTCTCTAGCTCCTTCATCAGGGTTCCCGTGTTCATTCTCAGCTGTATCTCTATGACTCTGGCAGAGCCTTTGAGGAGGCATCCATAACTGGTTCTTGACAGTAAGTACTTCGTGGCATCAGCAATAGTGCATGGATTTGGTGGCTGCATATGGGGTAGTTCCCCAGGTGGGGTAGTCTCTGATCTTTGCTTCAATCTCTGTTCCTCTGTTTGACCTTGTATTTCCTCCCATGAGAGTTTTGTTCCACCTTCAAAGAAGAACTGAGGCATCCATATTCTTGCCTTACTTCTTTTTGAGCTTCATAAGGTCTGTGAATTGTTTCTTGGATATACAGAGCTCTTGGGGGCTAGTATCTGCTTATCAGTGAGTACATGCCATGTGTGTTGTATAGTGACTGGGTTACCTTCATGTTCAATCCATTTTCCTAAAAATTTCATAAACTCATTGTTTCTAATAGCTAAGTAGTACTGCATTCTGTAAATGTTCCACAATTTCTGTATCCATTCTTGTTGAAAGACATCTGGGTTCTTTTCAGCTTGTGACTATTATAAATGAGGCTGCTATGAACATGGTGGAGCATGAGTCCTTTTTAGATATTGGAATGACTTTTAGGTATATCCCCAGGAGAAAAATAGCTGAATATTCAGGAAGTCCAATGTCCACTTTTCTGAGGAACTGCCAGAATGATTTCCAGAGAGTTTGTACCATCTTACAATCCCACCAAAAATGAAGGAGTATTCTTCTTTCTCTACCTTACCAGCATCTGCTGTCAACTGAGTATTTTATCTTAGACATTCTAATTGGTGTGAGATAGAATCTCAGGGTTGATTTGATTTGCATTTCCCTGAAGACTAAGGATGTTGAACAATTTTTTAGGTGGTTGGCTTCTCAACCATTAGACAATCCTATTGAGAATTTTTTGTTTACCTCTGTACCCCATTTTTAATAGGGTTATTTGATTCCCTGGATCCTGATTTTTTGAATTCCTTGTATATATTGAATATAGCCCTCTATCAGATGTTGAATTAATAAGGATCTTTTCCCATTCTTTTGTTGCCTTTTTGTCTTCTTGACGGTGTCCTTAGCCTCACAGAAGTTTCTCAATTTTATGAGGTCCCATTTGTCAGTTCTTGTTCTTAGAGCATAAGTCATTGGTGTTCTGTTCAGGAAATTTTCCCTGTGCCTATGTGTTCTAAGCTTTTTCCACTTTCTCTTCCATTAGTTTCAGTGTATTGGATTTCATGTCCAGGTCCTATATCCACTTGGACTTCAGCTTTGTACAAGGAAATAAGAAGGGAACGATTTGCATTCTTCTTCATGCTGATTGCCAGTTGAACTAGCACCATTTGTTGAAGATGCTGTCTTTTTTCTATTGAATGGTTTTAGCTCCTTTTTCAAAGATCAAGTGACCATAGCCCCATGGGTTCATTTCTGTGTCTTTAGTTCTGTTCCATTTATCTACCTGCCTGTCTCTTTACCAGTACCTTGCAGTTTTTTATCAGGATTTGTCTGTAATACAGGTTGGTATCAGGGATGGTGATTCCTCTGGACGTTCTTTTATTGTTGAGTATAGTTTTTGCTATCCTGAGTTTTCTGTTATTCCAGATAAATTTGATAATCCTTCTTTATAATTCTATAAATAATTGAGTTGGGGTTTTGGTAGGGATTGCACTGAATCTGTAGATTGCTTTCAGCAAGATGGCTATTTTTACTATGTTGATCCTTCCAATCCATGAGCATGGGAGATCTTCACATCTTCTGAGATCTTCTTTGATTTCTTTCAACAAAGTCTTGAAGTTCTTATCATACAGATTTTTCACTTGCATGGTTGGAGTCACACCAAAGCATTTTATAGTCTTTGTGACTGTTGTGAAGAGTGTCATCTCTTCTAATTTTTTTATCAGCCTGTTTATCCTTTTGTAGAAGAAGGTCACTGATTTATAAAATGGAGTACTACTCAGCTATTTAAAAAGGCTTCATGAAATTTCTCAGCAAATGAATGGAACTTGAAGCTATCATCAAGAGTGAGGTAACTCAGTCACAAAAGAACACTTATGCTATGCACTCACTGATATAGAGGAGCAGGGATTGGAGTAAAGATCATTCAGAGACTGCCTCATCTGGGGATCCATCCCATATGCAGCCACTAAACCCAAGCATTATTGATGATGCCAAGTAATGCTTCCTGGCAGGAATATGATATGCATGCCTCCTCAAAGGCTTTTAGAGCCATACTGATACAGAGGAGGATGCTTGCAGCTAACAGTTGAATTGAATAAGGGGACCCCAATGAAGGAGCTAGAGAAAGGACTGAAGGAGCTAAAAGGGGCTGTAACTTCATGGGAAGAAGAAAGTTATTCAGTAACCAAACCCACTAGAGCTCCAAGGGAATAAAACACCACCCAGTGAGTTGTTATGGAGAGACCCATGTCTCCAGGTGCATATAAAAGCAGAGGATAACATTCTCTGGCATCAATGAGAAGAGAGTACTTTGGTCGAGTGAAAGCTCTTTCTCCCAGTGTATGGGAACGCCAAGGTGCTGAGGTGGGAGGTTGGGAGAGGGAGCACCTTCATGAAGGCAATAAGAGGGAGAGGGGGAATGGGATTCTTGGAAAAGGGTAACATCTGAAATGTAAATGCAGAGAATATCCATTTAATAAAACAAAAGAAAGTCAATTTTATTCTACAATAGAATGGTTTCTCCAGCTTGTTTCTTGGGACTATGTGCTTGGAAAAATGTTTTTTAGCCTTTTACTCTGAGATAGTGTCTGCCTTTGTCACTTAGGTGCTTTTCCTGTAAGTAGCAAAATGTTGGATTCTGTTTACTTATTAAGTCTGTTAGTCTACGCCTCCTTTTTATTGGGTAATTGAGTCTGTGATGCTATGGGATATTAAGGAGTAGTGATTGTTGTTTCTTGTTAATTTTGGTGTTACAGGTAGAATTATGTTTGTGTAGTTATCTTCTTTTGGGTTTGTTGCAATAACCCTATTTTCTTGCTTTTTCTAGGGTGCTTTTTCTCCCCTGTGTTGGAGATTTCCATCTATTATCTTCTGTATGGCTGAATTTGTGGAAAGATAGCATGTAACATTATTTTTCATGGAATATCTCGGTCTCTCCATCTATAATACTGAGGGTTTTGCTGTATATTGTATCCTGGGCTGGTATTTTTGTTCTTTTTGGGTCTAAATGACATTTGTCCAGTATATTCTATCTTTTCTGGTTTCTTGAAAAGTCTGTTGTAATTCTAATAGGTCTGCCTTCATATGTTACTTGGCCTTTTTCCCTTACTGCTTTAAATATTCTTTCTTTGTTTTGTTCATTTGGTATTTTGAGTATTATATAACAGAAAGAATTTTTTTCTGGTCCTATATATTTGGAATTCTGTAGACATCTTGTATGTTCATGGTCATCTCTTTCTTTAGGTTACGAAAGCTTTTCTTTTATAATCTTATTGAAGATATTTACTTGTCTTTTAAGTTGGGAATCTTTGCTCTTTTCTATACCTATTTTTCTTACATTTGGTCTTCTCATTGTGTCCTGGATTTCCTGGATGTTTTGGGTTATGAACTTTTTTGCATTTTATTTGACTGTTTTTTATGGTTTCTTCTGCCACTGAGATTCTCTCTTCTATCTCTGTATTTTGTTGGTAATGCTTCCATCTTTGATTCTTGCTCTCTTCCTCAGGTTTTTATCTCCAGGGCTGTATCCCTTTATGATTTCTTTATTGTTTCTATTTCTATTTTTAGATCCTGGATGGTTTTGTTCAATTCTTTCTCCCATTTGCTTTATTCTCCTCTATTTCTTTAAGGAAGTTATTCATGCCCTTTCTCAAGTCCTCTATCATCATCATGAGATGTGAATTTAATTCTGAATCTTGCTTTTTCAGTGTGATGGAATATCCAGGAGTAGCTGTAATGGGAGAACTGTGTTCTGATGATGCCAAGTAGCCTTGGTTGCTGTTGCTAGTGCTCTCTTTCTTGCCTCTTGCCATTTGGGTGTCTCTATTGCTACCTGCCTTAGCTGTCTCTAACTAGATTCTGTCCTTCTTGAGAACCTGATTGTGTCAGAACTCCTCAGAGTCCAGTTTTCTCTGTGATCCTCGGATCCTGGGATCTTGTGTGTGTCAGAGGTTCTGGGAGCTGAGCTGCCTTTGAAGTACTGATATCCAGGTGCAACCAAGCTCCTGATATCCTTGAGTATGTAAGAGCTCCAGTGCCCCTTGAGGTTTCAGATCTACTGGGAGTCTAGCTTTCTTTGTGATTCTGCTATACTGGGTCTGTAAGCACACCTTTGATCATATGATCCCATGTTCCTGTGATTCTGGGGATGTTAGAGCACCTGGCTGATGACAGGCATCCTCTGGGTGTTGTTGGATTGGGTGTGTAACTAGTGTCCAAGGCCTGCACAACACTTTTAATCACCTTGTTGAAAGAGGTAGGAACAACATGAGCAAGCAAAAACAAAACAAAACAAAACAAAACAAAAAATAACCATAATAAAACCTGATGATTGTCTTTTTTTCAAAATCACTTTTCCTTGGGGGTACTGACAGAAGGTGCTGTCCTCAACTGGGAGGTCTTCTCACATCAACCAATGCAGTCACTCAGGTGATTTCACATTGTGGTGAGGTGACATTAAAACTGTCTTTTATACAGAACATGCACTAACTCCTGCTGAAAGAAGGATCCTACTGCAGAAAGATTCCTCTCTTAACAGAGGTGAGCACATCACTGATCTATGGACATGAGGCTAGGCAGCTTGATAGGCACACCATTTCATTTAGTGCAGCGATAGTGAAAGGCTTTTCACTAAGGGTTACCACTTATTTTGCCATGGGCCTTTTACTAGGCTCTCAGTATCAGAATCAATTCTATCTTGAGGGCTGGGCATCAAATTCAATCAGGAAAGCTGCCCAATAGAAGTCATACCAATGTATCTGTGACGGTATATCATCTAACAGGCCAGGAGTATAGCCTGCAAATGCAAACTCCACAGCTGAGTAAGATTATAGATCATTTTTCTCCCCCAGTAGGCTATATAGCACTTTCCAGAACTAAAACAAAACAAACAAACAAAACCCAAAGCTAAACAAATAAACAAAAATCCCTAGGAAGCTTCCAGCTTGGTTTCTCTGTGTCCTGCAGAAGATATATGTGGTGTCATTAGCACTAGAATTTTATCTGCTCTGGTTCTGGTGGAAAAACAGGATCAGCAGCAATAACTTACATTGTTTTGGATGCTATAGGAACCTTCCAGAACAAAAATAAAAAGACTAAGTGTGAGGGTTTCTCCGTATGTGTCATCATAGCTCACGAATCTTATGCATGTTGACTATTTTGCTTTCGGGATTCTATTACATGGTTGCTGATCTTGTTTTAATTTCTTTCTTTTTCACATGAGGAAAGCAAGGCAATGGACTGTTTAGAGATTGCCCATCCAGGAAAGAGAAAGATTAATGCAATCCATAATGTACAGTGCCACATCCAAATCTTGTTGAATATAGATTCTGGTTGAATGAGTCTGAGCTACAGGATAAATGCACATACAACCAATAGTCTCCTAAGGTGCCAGGGCTACTGCTGGCAAGATTGGATACTGAGTAGCAATGCAATGCATTGTGCTGCCTCTTGTAGGATCCATAGGTTTTGAACAAGCAGGCAGTAAGCAAATAACGAATGCTTTGTGCCATACACATTTTCCATGACTCCAGTACTTTTCTTCTGAGGCCGAGGATTCAAGGTAAGTGGTCCCCACCACAACTTAAATATAGTCTACATTTAGTGTTTCTGTTGTGTCATCAAACTGCACTGTAATTGGTCCGTATTTACATTTTTGTTCTTTGTTTTAATTTTCCATTAGTTTATTTGTGTGTTTATTGAGACATATCTTGGAATAGACTAGGTTGGTTTTGCGGTCACCATAGAGCTTGAGCTGCTTGTCTCAAATTCTCAAAGCTCCTTTATTATTTGTTCAAATGCAGCTGTGAGTGCAGAATGCCACACTCAGCATGTTTTCCATGTTGCTGGAAACAAGGTATTTCCCACTCTAGGCAAGTGCTCTATATCAAAACTATACTTTCCACTCCTATTCATATTATGTGTTGAATCTAAAATGTCCTCTTGACAAAAAACATCTGTGTTATCAGTGCTTGGGTGATTTGTTGTAAGAAGAAATCCTGAGAAGAATTGGTGACTAAGGTCAACTTCAAACACAACAGTGGGCTTAGAAAACTTCCTTCCATCATATATCTATTGCCCACTCCTTAAATTATGGTTTTGTCCTAAAGATCCTTTTAATTCTTGCTACAGATAAGAAAATACGCTACAACCATCCAGGGTAGCAGAAGCCTAGTTTTCTGGATGGTATACATATTCTTTCTTTACTGTAGTTTTAAGCTTTCATATAAATTGCTGAAATCTAAGGGTCATTGAACACTCTGTTATACATATTACTGTTAGGGGAAGGATGAAGAGAGTGGGGGGCATATGGCCCATGGAGCTGCGGCAAGGCCTGAGGGCAAGGGAGATGCCTCTGAGGGGTCCATGTTGGGAATCCCTTCCCTGAGGGACCAGCCACACAACAGTATAGTACGGAATAGAGTTTATTCAGGTCATGGGAGAGTTAAGAGGGTGGTAGAGGCAGAGAGAGAGAAGTAGAGGAGTAGAGGCCGGCCATGAGCAAGTGGGAGAGAGGGGGGAAGGGAAAGGGGAGAGCAAGGCTGCAAGAGCACAAGGGCAAGAGAGGCCAAGAGAGAGAGGAGGGGTCAAGCAGCTCCTTTTATAGTGTCATGTCACTGGGGCGGAGCATACCTGGCCACTGCTGGGTAATTGAGGGGTGGGGTATTCCTGGCTGTTGCTAAGTAACTGAGGGGTGGGATTTACAGAATCCCAACAATTACCATCTGGAAGATTCACTACATTTTTGTGTAGTCCACTTGTTCAGTTTTAAGGTGAATATTTCTTAGTCCTTTCTTATTCTTAGTTTTCACTTTAGGGCAAGGCTTGTATTGATTTCCTGGAAGCTTTGAATATTCTTTATAATTTCTTGAAAATGTTCTCAAAGAAATGTTCTGTTGCCACACCACAAACAGGGCTTGACTGTATGCTATGTTGTATGTTTAATGAACATGATCTGTTCTGTCAGTGGCTTTTTATTTCCTTATACTTTAGCATCTTTATCTCAGCCTTTTCTCCGTGGAATGCACATGCATAATCACAGCATCTTAGGTATAACACTTACTAATGAAGGCCTCTGGGTAAAGCGATGCATTGTTTTAAACAATTACAGAGAGTCTAATTTTAAAAACCGAGTAACTGAGAAATTAAATATTTAATAAGTTATTTTGTATTTTGATAAAGGCCTAACAACTTCAGATTTATAAAATGCCTACAATGATACATCATAAATGGAAATACCTTTTTTCCATGAGAGAGGAATTGTGTGATTCTATATTTAATGTTATATAAAACTATGATGATGGATTGAGATTTAATTTTTGTATTTTGTCTTATAACCAAAGTAAACTTTGTTTTTACTTATATTGAAACAGTTACAAATATGCCAGCCTCCAAGAGATTAATTTTATTTAATTGAATGTCACTTATGTTATTTAATAAAGACATATACCAGTAAATATTATCCACACATTTAAAAATTGATAAACAAGTTTTCTAGGAGTGCTTCCTTGTAAAAAATTAAAATTCTGTGTATGTAATTAATTCTTGAATATAGACAGCTATTCCTTAACCAGATAGTTCTTCAAATAACCATACAGAAACCTTTTGATATATTATAGCTTGGGCCTTAGCAAAGCAAATGGTCAAAGGGCTCATGTAAAGTTAACCTGAACTCCTAGGTCCACCCAACCAAGTGACTAGATATACCTTCAAGGCTAGTTGTCATGTCTCTCTCCCCTCATGTTTTCCGATAAAAGGGCTTCTTTTTTCTTCTTCCTACGGTTCCTTAATCCTTCCAGAATGTCCCTAGATCTGTTTCTACTGTCCAATCACAGACTTTAGTCTTTTATTGACAAATTAACTGTGGAGCAAGGTTTGCCAATCAAAACCTGGTATACATGAGAATTCACTCCTCTTAGCGAAATGATATGTAGGGGTAGACAATTTAACATTTGAATATGGAGTAGCAGTAGCCCAACCCCAACACTTCCTAAGCAGCAGTCCTATGGAATAAGAAGCTTAGTAACTAGAAATGCAGCATCCTAAGACATGCACAGGCCTAGGTCAAATGAGGATCAAGCCCTAACAGGAGAAGCAGACATAAGGCCTGATCCATAAGCCAGGAGGCAACTCCAACTGACAACTGCTTGTCAAAAAAAAGTTTTTCTTCAATAAAATCTTACCCAATATACAAACCATACTTAAGGGAAGATACCACACCCAACAGTACAATTAAAAAAACATAAAGCAAACTTATTAGTACTTTTGGAAAATTGGTTTTGTTTTGTTTTTAAATCTCATAATGTTTTTATTTATGCAAATATGCATCTCTCTCTCTCTCTCTCTCTCTCTCTCTCTCTCTGTGTGTGTGTGTGTGTGTGTGTGTGTGTGTGTGTGTGTGTTTGAGAGAGAGTCCATAAGTGTTTCTTGTGATGTTTTTATTTTTTTGTTTGTTTTGTTCTATTTTTTGTGTTTGTGTTTGTTTTTTAGATACCTGTATGCTTCCTAATGAGAAAGAAAGTGTGTAGATTTCAGTGAGCAGGAACGTGGAGAGTACGTAAAGACCTGTATGTGAACCATAATTAGAGTATATTTTACAGAAAAAAATCATAAAACATACAATGTATATTGACCTTCTTTCCATCACAAAAGGAATCTTGCTACTCCGAAAATATCTAAATTTGTGCTTCCATGAAGAAAACAGTCAGCAGAACTGTTATACTCCCCCAAGTTCTGGAAAGTGATTCCTCGGAGGAGAGCCTGCTGAGTAGATGGGACAGGTTGGAATCTTACCTCTTAGGGAAGTAAGCTCCTTTATTTAGGGTTGTTAAAATTTGAATTGTCGGAACAAAGACAGGGTAGTCATTTTGATGTGAGAGCTGTGGTTGAATGTAGGACAATACAAAACATAAGGGGTTAGCAATGCACACACTGACATTGTTTGTGACCAAGAACCAGTAGCACACCAAGGGGACTCACATGTATGAAGAAATGAGGAAGAAGCAGCAATAGGCTAGGTATTGGTCACAGGAGCATTCAGACATGGCAGGCACACAGGAATCTCTCAGCATGGGAAATGGAATTAATTTGACAGAATAGAAATGATAAAGGGTGTTTACAGAATAAGTAGTTATGGCTCACAAGCAGTAGTAACTTCAGAATATGTACAACAAAGTGTGTACATCCAAATCACATTCAAAAGAAACTCTACAAGTCTACTTTCTCAAATTATTTATTTTTATAGTTTTTCAGCAGTGATGTGTGTAATCTCCAATAACAATTCTTAATTGCCTTATTTTCATCATTATTATTATTGTTATATTATTATTGTTGTTGTTATATTATTATTGTTGTTGTTGTTGTTGTTATTATTACAAGACTTGAGCACTGTAGCCCAGGCTGACCTGAAATTCACTGAGTAGCAGTTCTCCTTAGCTTCGGTCATGAATTTGATTAGCATAACATATAATCAAATGATAAGGAAGGGTGAATTGAGAAATTACTTCCATTAGGGTTTGAGAGGGTTTCATCAGAGCAACTAAAATAAAATTAGTCCAATGGTAACGCAGGCTGGCTTCAAACTCGGAGCACTTCTCCTTCCTCAGCACGGCAGATACTAGAATTACATTCATAAAGCACCATGCTATGTGTCTCAAACTTAGGAAAAAATACAGGAAAAGCTTTGCACGACTCTGACTTATAAAAGAAAATTTCTGCATAAGAAAAATGCCCAAATTGGAAGCAATAAATGCATGTGCTAATACGATAGGAAGATCAGAATTTTAAATGTGTATCTCTGGAATAAAAGCTTCTCATTTTCTTAATTCTGCAATAAGAAATATGAAGGGATTATGCGATTTTGGATTATGTACCACCCACACACAAATATACACACAGACACAGCAGTCTCAGGGGAACTAGGAATTCTCCCAGCCCCCAGCCAGTATTGTCCTGTCGTATGGGTGTAAGCCAATGTAATATTTGAGAGGGATTCAGGCCTTTCTAATAACCTTTAAAGTCACGATGATACTAGGGGACATCCGTGTCGTAAGTGTATCTTTTTCTTGTTTACCACCATAGCAACCTTTTGAGTCAGAAGCTAATACACTATAATTCTTTCATATGGGGATTGCAAATGTGGGTATTCCTAAGTAAAGACAATATTTCTAGGGCTGGAGGGGAGCTGGTAGGAAGGCACTGTTGATTCTCCTCTGTTTGCCCTTCTGACACTGCTCTACTCAGTGCACACAAAGAGCATGCGTGTCAGCTCCATTTAGTATGTTTTCTCTTCCAGGGTCAAAGTGTGGCTGTATCACAAACACATGGAAATGCAGAGGAGCAGAGGTGTGCAGCAGTGGGGGAGGGGAACTGGGATAGCCACTAGAAAATCCCAGATGCCTAGGACCTAAGAGGTTCTCAGGACCCAAGAAGGAGGAGATTAGTCGAAATACCCAACAAAGGGGAGATTGATACTGTAAATACCATATCCACTGGATAGGCATGGCCTCCCTCAAAAATATTAATTCAGACTTGCTAGTATCAAAAGGAAATGAAGGGACGAAGAGCAGAGCAGACACTGAAGGAAAGGCCATCCAGAAACTGCTCCACCAAGGGAACCATCCCATCTACAGACACCAAACCCAGTCACTATTGCCGATGCCAAGAATTTCTTACTGAGAGGAGTCTGGTAAAGCTATCCCATGAGAGGCTCTGCAGGAGCCTGACCAATGTAGATGTGGATGTATATAGCCAAACATCAGACTGAGCATGGGGACCCTATTGGAGAAGTTAGGGTGAGGACAGAAGGAGCTGAAGGAGTTTGCGAGCTCATAGTTAAAACAATATTAACCAACCTGAACCCCCACAGCTCCCAGGGACTAAACCACAACCAAAGTACACAGGAGGGACCCATGGCTCCAGCTGAATATGCAGTAGAGAATGGCCTTATCTGGTATCACTGGGAGGAGAGACCCTTGGTCTTATGGAGGCTTGATGACCCAGGGCAAGAGAATGCTAGGCAGGAGAGCTTGAGTAGGTGGGGAGCATCCTAATAGAGGCAAGGAGAGGAGAAGTGAATAGGGAGCTTGTGGAGGAAAGAGGGAAATGGGATAACATTTGAAATGCAAATAAAATAGCCAATAAAAATGGAAAAAAAAAGGTTCTTTTTTTGTTTTTGTTTGTAATGTTAGGTTTTTGGTTAACATTCAATACATGTATGTACTGGGCAATTTTATGTCAGTTTAAACATATGTATATCTTTTAGCATATTTTTATTAATTTTAACTGAAAGTTCTCATAAATTTTGAGTGACAATTCAAGCCATTTTTCTAATCATACTAAACATTAGTTATTTGCAATAGAAACTTACAATTGGAGTATTTATTTATTTGCATGGTAGGAATGTGAAAGCTATGGAGCATGTGCAGAAGTCAGAGACGAGTCAGGAGCTAGTTCTTCTCTCTGGGTCTATGTGCATCCCAAGACCAAACTCATGGTAAGCTTTGTGGCAAGTGACCTCACCTCCTGAGCCATCTTTCCTGTCCTCTTCACTTATATAAATCAATCATGTGTTATCGTTTGAAGGACATGCATGGAGTAAGTGGGACAAAACACTGGTTCTTTAATCACCTGGACATATTTATCTTTTGGTGGGGTTACTTAAACTATAAACTTCTTTTGAAGATGAAAACATGAAGATAAAGTATTCTGGAGTCATCTGTATGGTTGGTAATAGGCATGTGAGCATATTTTAAACCATGGGATAAAAACTATGTGGTTGGATAGGACTATGTAATGGTTCTTTAGATGGGGTCCCTTCTGTGTCAGTGTATCTTTGTGACTGTTGTATCCGAGCTTAACGTATCATGAGAGAAAGTCAGAATATTCACCTGTATTTGGGAACCTTTAGGACAGGTTGAGGTTTTGGGTAACTCTACCAGGTCTGATTGTTTAAGAGTTCGGCTGCCTAATTATGGCTTGTTTATAAGATTTGATAAATCCAAGAGTAATATTATCAGCAACTGGATACAGCATCCACTTGACTTGATATAATTTATAAAATTAAATGCCTAGATAAACTCTTTGATCTTAAATAATTTTGATTAAAATGACTTAATTTCATGTCCGCTTACAAGGAAGTTGAAGTATAAGGTAAAATATGTCTTTGCATTGTTGAAGGAAAACTATTTTCTCCCCAGAATTTGGTATATTTTATTTCTCAGTTCTCAATTAAAACAGTAAAAATGGCTTTAGGAAAGACATTTGCATTATAAGAGTAAACTGGTTCAAGTACATCAATATTACAGTTACATACTCAATCTGCATAATTCCAAAAAACAATGTTAAAAACAGATTAGTTTCCTGTAAGATGGTAGGAATTGAATATAGGGTATAGTTTGAATATAGTTTCAGAATGTAGACTGGATATACTTTTTGAGAAGTAAATCCAAAGAAAGCAACATTAAAAGTTGACTTTGTTCATAAAATTTTATGATAGAGTGTGGTGGGCAGATGTGATTGTTCAGTGGAGAAAGGACTTGCCACTCAAGCCTTGGCATGTGAGGTTGATCATTGGAACCCAGATATAAAATAAATAGATGGAAGCAACTTGCATTAGTAATCCTAACATGGAATGGGACCTGGAGGCAGGGGAAGAGCCATTAAACTCATGGGTGAACTATGCTGTAGTACGAGGCTTGGTAAAAACAGGACCTATCAGAAAGGTGACAGTGAGAACAAACATTTCACAGTCTTGCACTTTCACAGATACACTGTGGCAGTTGTGGACCCGCACTATACAAACCCAGGCTCGCACTCATGCAGGCATGCAAGCATTCATGCAGTCACACACGCACACATGTACATAAGCATGCACACATGCACACACCTGTACCCCTCCACCCACACAAACTCTATCTTCCTCCAGCAAACACACCATCTTCTTTTTTTTTTTAAATAAAAGGTTTTCCAGATTACTGACCAAAAATAAAATTTCAACAGCAAAAAAATGTACACCATAAATTAGCCATACTCTTCTTCTGTTACTGTATATTTTATAATACCTGTAAAGATACAATGTAACTGACCTTTATCAACCTTCACCACTTCACTGAAAACTATTACATATCTCATGTAAAACAGCCAAGAAATGATTTTATTCACTGTGATGAATTCTGCAAAAGGGCTGTGTGGTTTTCTGCTGCCCAGTCCTCCTTTGGCCTTTCCTTTATAAAATGTAAAGACAAAACTGATTTAACTGTTGATTTTGGAGAATGAACTTTATAACTCTAATCCTTAGAAAGGAGATTTAACTGGATGCAACGATTGTCTGAGATGTGTCTGTATTGTGGCTAAGCAGGTGTGGGGGAATTAGAGATAATCACATAAGACAGGAATGCGATTGGAAAAGTAAGTACCGTCTATCCCTACGCGGCACACACTTGCGAGGTGGGATACTGTGAAGTCCTCAAGGACTTCCTCCCATCTGGTTTGCTTGTAGTCTGATTATTTTTGATCCTTATTACTATCAAAGAAATTGATGTTTATCAACACTGATGTTTCAGACGGTAACCCCCTAGGGGCGTCCAATTACTTTCTTCTGCCTCCAGCTATCAGGGAAAGGAAATTGATTGACAGATGGCACTGAGTGCAATCCTTTGGGCCCAGCGGGGTGCATCCCAGATTGATTCTGTGTTGAGACTTCCAAGAATCTTGCAAATACACCCTAGGGAGCCCTAATTGAACTCTAGGGGTCTGTCCTTAATCCACTTTCAACTCACCAGGACTCCAACCCTGAAGAATCCTCCACAGACCCCAGACAGAGCTTCTAAGAACAAAGAAGTTACAGTGGCTAAAACCCATCTTTGCATGGCATCGGCATAACCGTCCTAGGGAGGCCAAACTTTTTTAGGTAATAAGGACAGCTTCTGCTTCCCCCCCTCCCCCACCCCCGCCTACAGTGCCTCTTATTCTGAATCTATTAGCACTACTATAACAGTGCCCTCAACTAGATCACTAGATCCCACATAAGCAAGCTAAAGTTATCTTCCACAGGCCAGAAGGCTGCGAAGATCAAGATCAAAACTCCTATACACTTCAAAGCAGCAACAGGGTAAAGCTTATGAAGAAAGTGACACTGCCAGAAATGCCCTTGTTTTCCCTTTCTCCTTAAGTTTTTGCATATTCCCTGGGACTAAGGCTAAACCCATTTGCAGAAAGCCTGTCATATGCTCTTGCCCTTTTCTCTTAGTCTCATTTTTTTACCATGTTCACTCAGTGTATTATACTAAGTATTTGCTTATTTATGTCAGGGTGCTCAAAGACAAGGAAAGGTTGTTTTTATTTTTACTTTGAATCTCACTTTTCATACTTATCAAGTGTTCAGTATAATTTGAACAAAGCATCCTGGCTTCAATCCTTAGCCTCACTATGTTGGCTGCCTTCTGAATCTAGAGTTAATGAGAAACGATGCTTTAAAGAAAATTAACATGGGGTAGTCGAGAGGAACTATGTTTTGAAATACAAACAGTTGAAGGCTCTGCATTAGAAATAATTATTGTTGATATCTTAGGCTATGCATTGATTTATCAAAATTCTTTACAAGGAACTGAATGATATTAGAAAATGGATCTCAATTGTCAGCTACCTGTCTTTATAGTCTTAAAATTACTGGAAAGGATAGAAAATCTTGCCGTGTCCTGTGTCTAGAAAGCATGGATTTACTAGTCTTGTCATAGCATGACATAAGAATTTCTCAATCCAGCTACATTTTGGTTTTTGAAAGAGTCCTAAGAGGGAAATTAGCATATGGCCAATTTGCTGGATGCCCAGAGGTTCTTGGATCATGCTGGTACATCTTTATTTGCTCATTAGGATTATGGCTTGAAATTTGGTTTACTTGAGTTTATGCTTATTGCAGTAGAAGTGGCTACACATTGCAGGGCAGCCTTTGAAGCAGATACCGATGAATGAAAGCCATTCACATGCATACATGTCTGCATGGCTGCATATTTGATTGGCTTCATTGTTTTTGTATGCTGATAGGGTTTATTTTAGACAAATTCAAAAACTATATATGTCATTTAGGGCATAAAGCAGCAGGTTGTAAAACCTCCTCTTGCTGTGATATGACAAAAACTAAATTTTGTCTTTTGCTTCAAACGTAAAATTTCATTTAATGGATGGGAGAGGACTTAACCCTAGATGAGACTGCCCAGGAATTAAAAAAACATTTACTCACATTCTCACTCTCATTTCATTTCTTTCGGGCTTCACAGATTAGAATATGATAAGTCAGAAATCTCAGCATGATAAGGTATGCCTTGTCTACATCATACATATTGTACTGCTAAAGCATAGAAAGACAAAGGGTAAATACAAGCCAAGAGGAATCAGAACTTTGGTAAGACACAGGAAAGGAAGAGAGGTGAGAGAAATTTTTCTACCATTTTAATTGAAAAAAAAAAAGGCTTTTATTTTTCTTTTAAAAAATTAAATTATTATATTTATTTACATTCCGAATGTTGCTCTCCTTCCATGTCCTCACTTCCAGTTCTCTTTACCTCATCCCTTCACCCTTTGCCTCTGAGAGGGCGCTCCCCCACCTACCCTACACCCCACCTCAAACTCTCCCCACAAGGTTCCCCTTCCTGGGGTATCTAGTCTACAATATTAGGCACATCGTCTCTCACTGAGGCCAGACAAGGCTCACCTCTGCTACATACATGTCTGGTAGAATGGGACAGTCATGAATGCTCTTCGGTTGGTAGGATAGTCTCTAGGATCTCTGAGGGGTCCGGGTTAGTTGATGCTGTTTTTCCTATTGGCTTGCCATGTCCTTTAGCTCCTTCAATCTTCCCCTCAGTTCTTCCATAGGGCTGTGCTCTTGTCTGCAACACAACCTGGCATCAGTAATAGTGTCAGGCTTTGGTGCCTGAACATGGAATGGATCCCAAATTGGGCCCATCACTGGAAGGCCTTTCCTTCAATCTCTGCTCCAATTTTGTCCCTGGATTTCTTTTAAATAGAAACAACTCAAAAGAAATGTGACCCCCATCCTTTCACTGGGGACTCTGTCGATCTATTAAAGGTGGTTTCTTCAGGTTCCACCTCCACTCTGGTGGGCATTTCAGCTAAGGTCATCTGATTGAAAACTGGGAGCCATCCGAGCACAAATTCTCTGAGTGCCTTTGAAGGCTCACTCATAAAACTAATGGAACAAAAGACAGGCACAATGGTGAGGATCTGGTTTCGGACTAAGAGTTCCACTGAGGCAGCCTTCTGTTCAGAAAGGGTCTCAAGTTTAGATTGCTGGTATCATAAAGAAAAAAAGGTGTGCAGTAATGTACTTAAAGGATTAAAAGATGGCCTCCTAGTCAGTGTGGTGGTGCACTCTGAGAAGGCAATAGGAAAAGCCATTCAAGGCCACATAGAGAGTAGGGGGTTGCTCAATGACCCTATCTCAAAAGAGTAAGAAAAGGATCATCTGCAGTCACCATTTTGCTTCCGTTCTTTGTCTGTGTAGCATACTCAGAGTTAATGTTTATGAATCCATGTAGAACACCAGAAGTAGATTAGTTGATACCACACTATGAATTGGGGTTATAAATTAAAAATTCTTGTAATTATTTTTAACTGCTAATTAAAAGCCTTCCTGCAATTATCTTGTCACTATCAAAACATGCTAACTTTATTTTGCTTTTCAGTTATAAATTTTGTAATGCAAACATTTTTTTAATGCCATACTAGGGATTGTTATTGGCACGTTTGAAGTTCTGTCTCACCTTTGTCTTTCAAATGTGACCCACATTTTCTTGTTCTTCTGTTTCTTTTTAATAAAATTACATTTTATTTATTTGAAAAAAAAAACTGGGAGCCTCTCACATCCCAGGTCTCTGGAACTTTCTAGAGGTTCTTCTGCTCCCCATCTTTCACAACTTGATATTTGTTTTATACTCCTTTTCTGTGTATCTCTTTTAAGATGCAAAACTAATTACCATCAAATTTATGTCTTTAAAAATAGAAAAACATATATCATATCTATAAATCAACTTCAGTTGCTGATGGTAATAAAATTTTCAAATTTATCCTTTGAGTAAACCAAAAGGAATGGATTTTGTATTTTGTTTTTTATATAATTTTAAATCTCTAGACCCATGATAGGTGTATAGTTAAATCTTGAATTTACAATCAGAAGAAGTCACTCCATGTCTAGTATAATGCAGGAGAAAAGAATATATTAGTTATCTGTTTATTCTAGCAAAGCTTTAGAAAACTCAGTGTTCATTACACTGCTATATTTTCAGTTATCTGAATTTGAACATGGAGTAATTTAAAGGTGTTTGTTCAACTATAGGGTTATCCAAAGTAACTTTAGGTACCTTGAAGTAGTACTAATATAAATATATTTAGAGGTCTGAGTTAATGTCTACTAATTAATAGCTGTATGCTCTTTGAAATTTTAAGATTAAAACTAACTAGGAAGTATACTAACATCAGATTTCCTAGTTTTTGTAACATTTCCTTTCTGTTTCCTTAGTATGAATAAGACAAGAAAAGCACAACATTTTAAAACTTCTTTTGGGATATATATTGAATATGATAAATATTAAATGCCTACCCATTAATAAAGAAAAATTATAAATAGTTCTCCTTAAATGTATGTAAAAATGAAATCATAATGAAACTTAAAAGAGATTATAAGAGCTTTATATATTGTTTCCAGAATCTAAACTTCATTTTCAAAGTATTTACTGTGTGTCATTATTGCTCAGTATTGTTCATGTATCACATAATGTATGAAACTGAACAAGTAATGTTTGATTAACTTTGCAGACATGATCTATAAGGCTCAGCTATTGTAAAAATCATTGTCTTCTATTTGTTTTGTATTAAGTACCATATTTAGGTTTCAGATTAAGTCATATAAAAGTACATTATCAAGCACTTCCCTGTAAGTTTGTAATAGTGTCAAAATTTTCATATAACCAATGAAAACCTTAGGTCATGCCAGTGTATAGGCATATTTGACAATTTTATTATTTAGGATTAGTGCTTCTATGTGAAAAGGACATCTGTAATATACAGAAATAAATAATATTACTAAAAATATTTTATGATAATCTATATAATTTAGCAACAAAAAGAACATGCATATTCTGAGTATTTTGAAGACAAATCATTTATAATTTTTGCTTTTGATAAGTTAATAGGTTTCCTTTTTGCCAATACAATGCTGTTTTATTCTGTAATAAAAATTAAAATTAGTTATAATGAAATCTCCAGCAGTGTTTTTTAATTGTTCAGGATTGTTTTAACTGTCATGGATTTTCTCATGTTTTTATAGAAAACTTTTCTTTCCAAGGAATATGAAGGATAGCATTAAAATTGTGATGGAGATGGCACCGAATCTTTAGATTACTTTTAGTAGGATGGTAATTTTTTACTTTTTTAACACTGCAGATTCATGAGCATGGGAACTCTTTCCACCTTCTGCCATCTTCTTTGTTTCCTCTCTTCAGTGGCTTCAAGGATTTTTGTTTTGATGTTTTGTTTTAAACATTCCTATCATCCACACCTCCAACAGAGGGCTTACAACCAAATCATATACAGAAATAAAGACATGAATTAAAAAATGAGATCTAGACAGAGAATTCTTAAAAGAGGATCCCCAAATAGGGGAGAAAGAAATAGAGAAATATTCAACATACTTAATCGTCATGGGGTTGCAAATCACAAGCCCTTTGAGATTTCATCTTATGCCAGAATGAATAAGATCAATAAAGCCAGTGACAGCTCATTTTGGGAAGGGTGTCGAGTCAGCAGAGTTTACAACACCATTGCTGCTGGCAGTATACACTTGTATAAGCCTCTATGAAAGTCAGTATGTTACATAGTAGACAGAAATTGAAAACTACCAAGATGGCCCTAAAAAAAATAAATAGATAAAAAGGATGTAGCTCATTTATACAATGCAGCATCACATCCATTAAAAAATCAAATCCTGAAATTCACAAGTAGATGGATAGAACTAGAAAAATGCATCCTGAGTGAAGTAACATAGATCCAGAAAGACAAATATTGTTGGTATTTGCTTATATGTAGATATTAGCTATAACATCAATGACAACCAAATGTGATGTGAAGGTTTATATCAGCTTGATACAAACTAGAGTTTCTAAACAGAGTGAACCTTATTTGAATAATGCCTCAATAAGATCAAGCTGTATGGCATTTTCTTAGTTATGGATCGACAATGGTCCAGCTCAATTTGGGTTCTATAAGAAATCAGAATGAATATGCCACTGTGTTCAAGCCTGTGAATAACACCCCTCTAGGCTTCTTCATCAACTTTTTCCTCAGGCTTTCTGCCTTATTTGTGCTCCTGCCCTGACTTTCTCAGATGATGATCAGTAAAGTTGCCTTTGTCATGTTGTTTTATCATGGCAATGCTATCTCTACTTAAGACATCAAGATACACATTGGAGCACATAGAAGATAAATACAGAGTAAGGAACTTTGTTGGAAAACACAGACACACAGACACACACACACACACACACACACATTCCTATGAGAGATGAATATATTTTTTGGATTATGGAAGGACACAACTATAACGGGAGGATAAAGTAGAGATTGGTAGGAAGGGAATGAGGGAGTGAGTAAGTGGAGAGACAACTAAAATTAAGGGCCAAAGGAATGGTATCCTACTATAGTATAAATGAGAAGGTAATCAAAATGAATTGCCAAATAACAGGGGAGGCTGAGTGTCAATTGGACATTTCTTTTCACTAAATCTTCCAGCACTGGCATTGGGTTACATCTAATGGACTTACTGACCAAGAGGTCTAATAGAAATCACCAACAACACATGCCATTGATGAGTCAATAGGCTGCTCTTGAATAGCTGACTGACCATAAGACACTATTGCCTATGAGAAAAGCTAGATAACTCATTGAGCATGGAGAAATTGAGCTGCTGCACACACAGATCCTACTGTTATATAGCTTAGCCTTTTTAGTATAGATCTGCAGACTACCAAAGGGAAAACAGAAATATCAACTCCGCCATAAAAACCTTGAATCTATGCTGATGCCTGTAAGATATGCTAGTGCAATGGTGGCACATAGTTTGTGAGAGTCAGCAACTAATATTTGATTTGGCTAAAGCAACACTTAATGAGATGGAAGCCATTCTGGACATTGCTTGAGTGACCAAGAACCTGAAACTAGATAGTCATGCACCTAAGGGAAAACGATGTACTACTGTTCTACTAAAGGAACAAAGCAGCCACATGGATTGATGGTGACATTCTGCTAAACTCTTAAATGGAGGGCCTTGCTCCATCCAGAGACATTTCATACGGCAGTAGATGGGAATGAATACTGAGATTCACAGCCAAAAAGCACTGTTCCTGTATTATAAAGAGACTGAGAGAATGTGAATCACCCAGTCATAAACAGGATTCCTCCACTAAACAATCGCTCCTCAGGGACAGGGAAACCCCTTTGAAGTGAAGAAAATCATAGTATACAGTCAGAGGGAATGGAGAGCATCTAGAACACAAGAAACCAACAGGACCACTGCACATGTGAACTCATGGAGAATGAAGCAGAACATCTATTATATTATCTAATATGTATTATATTACTTATATATAATAGAAAAACATATTACCATGTGTATAATATACATATATAGATATATATTTTTACTCTACAGGTCCTTTGATATATATTATAGTTTCATGTTTAGTGTTTTTATAGGATGCCTGAGTGTGTGAACAAGTGTGTTGCTGTTTCTTGTGAATTCTCTTAGGCTTCTTATTTTTTTTATTTTCTTCTTCTTTCTTTGTTCTTTTCTCTCTCTTTTTTTCAGAACTCGAATGTATTAGTTATTGTTTTTACTAGTTATTAGTTTGTTGTATTTTATGTTTTTTCAATACCATCCCTAGAAGCCTGTTAGTTTTTAAAGAGAGACAGACAAAAGGAAAAATAGGATATGAGGTGAAGTTAGCAGGAGCTAGGCAGAATAGAGTAGAAATTCTAATCAGAATTTATTATATGAAAGTATATGTTCAAGAAAAGTGAAAAAGAGCATAACTCTCTACCCAATATTTTATAATAGATCAATAAATTCAAATGATCCTTTGTCTTTTTTTTAAAAAAAGCATTTTCGCATAAAACTATATGAATATATTTTTGTCAGTAATTGATTTTTTTAAAGGTTTGATAGTATGCATTGCAATCTTACTATTTACAATGATAATAAAATATATATAAAACAAAACATAACATGGAAATAGTCCAAGTTTTTTTGTTGTGTAAAAATTAAAGATAATGGTTTTTAAATACCAAAAATTGCCACAAGACTATCTTCTTAGCTCTTGGGCTATTAGTGATTTAAGGTCCAGGTGTGCCCCAATCTGAGAGGGTGCTATACACAGATTGTTTTTGGGTTTTTTTTCTAAGAAGAACCGAGGTTTCAACTTTTTGGAGGATGCAACTTTTTGGCTTTTTTTTTTTTTTTTTTTTTTTTGATCTTCTTATGGTCTGTGAGTTGTTTCTCGGGTATTCAGAGCTTTCTGGGGTTAGTATCTAATTATCAGTGACTGCATATTATGTCTGCTCTTTTGTGACAGGGTTACCACACTCAGCATGATATTCTCTAGTTATATCCATTTTCCTAGGAATTTAATAAAGTCATTGTTTGTAATAGCTGAATAGTACATCATTATGTATTCATCTACTGAAAGACATCTGGGTTCTTTGGATAAATACAAACCATTAATGCATCATTGTTTTAGAAATTAGAAAAATAAGAATTGTTAATTTTAAATTAAACCTTAAGAAAATACATTATTTGGGGAGACCATTTGTACCTGTTATTTCTAACACATATGTAACCAGAAAGGGGTTTATGTGCCTTTGTACATGCTTACCTCCACTATGCTTTGCTCTTATTTGACCTTACTCATCTTTCTTTGTCCTTTGAACCCTCCCATGGTCCCCTTCCATTCCCAAAGGGTCTTCAATTTATTTTCATTAAATATATGCATATTTATGAATTTACTCTTGATGTCATATAGGAGAAAAGCATACTACCCCACTGTAGTGTTTTATTTTGTACATGGTGTAGAAATAACTTGAGACTAGCAAAGACTAGGTAATATAATTGTATAATAATTTTGAAAGGACTAAAGGACAACATAATACTGAGGAGAATTTATTATAGCAGCCTTTCTTTTTTTTCCTCCTCTAGGCTTTAGCACAGAGCCCATCTTTCTTCAGTATGCGAAGATGTTTCAGCCTTACTTTAATGGTACACCTTACATTAAAGTGTTCATGTTCAAATAGAATTTACTAAATGTATTTAAATTAATTCTTTCACTTGATATCCATGATGACATTGTAAAGCAGGTTAATCATGTCGTGTTATTTTTGAACTGATGTTAGCATGCTCCGTTGAAACTAAAATAGTATGCATTTACAGAGCACAGGGACCCCAATGCAGGAATTAGACAAAGTATTAAAGGAGCCGAAGGGATTTGCAACCCTATAAGAAGAACGACAATCTCAACCAACCACACCCCCATCCCCAGAGATCTTGGAGACAAGACTAAACCACCCATATGTAGCAGAGGATAGCATTGTCTGATATCAACAGGAGGAGAAGCCCTTGGTCCTATGAAGGCTCATTTTTCCAGTGTAGGGGAATGTCAAGGTGTGAGTGTGTGGGAGGGGCAGCATCCTCATAGAAGCAGTGGGAGGGGCAATAGAAGAGGGAGAATCCAGGAATGAGGATAATATTTAAAATATAAATACATAAAATATCAAATAAAATATACAATAAATACAATTTGTTTACTTTAAATTATATAACTTTTCATCTTCTTGCACAATGCTTTACTTATCCAGTGTGATATTCCCTGGTCTTTCACAAAGATTTCATGGCTTTTACTGCTACCCTCTAACCTTTAGCCACATGTTCATGCTTTAATCCTCTATGGATTTTCCAACTTGATTTATTTCCTGAAGTAACTTCTTTACTTGAAAAAAAAAAACTTACTCACCTAAAATTGATTTCTATCATTTTCTTCCAGAAGAATCCAACAGTTGCTTACTCATTCTGTTCACATTTGACAATCTGATTTATTTTCATGTATCCAACATTAATTATAATTTTTTTCGTTGTTCTTCCAGAGAAAAATAAGATGGTTAGTAACATCAGTAAAAGTTGTTCCTATGGAGATGTTGTTTAGATTAATTGCTGATTTTGTGTCTTTTATTGTGGTGTTTAGTTAACCTTTTATTCCTCCTAGAGATATCAAGAAGGTCTGAGAATATACACTTTATCTTTTTATTGTCAACTGGACATGACCAAGAGTAACCTGAAAGGCAAGAGTCAAAAATGAACACTTGCCCAGATCAGACAGACCTATATCATATCTGTGTTGAATGGCCTTGAGTAATGATTGGATGTGATGAGCCATATCCCACTCTGTGTGGTGGTACTGACTCTAGGAAAATCACCTTGGGTAGTATAAGGAAATAGGCTGAGGAATCCAATAAAAAATGTGCCTCCATGCATTTTTATCAGGCTCCTTCCTTGAGATCCTTTCCTGACTTTTCTCAGTGATGAACAGTTAACAGGAAGTCCAAGCTGAACTAAAATGCTTTCTCTCCAGGTGACTTTGTTTTTGGTATGTGTCCTTGCAACTGAAAGCAAAGGAGGTTACTAGTAAGGGATCAGATTCTTTCCTCTGTGTCTTCAGTGCTGAGGATAAAACACAGCAGACAATGTTATTTAAGTTTTTGGAATGAATGCTTAAGACTTTCCAAATGATTAAGTAATAGTTTGACATTTCTGAGTCCTATAACTTCTGTACAGAACAGACTCCCATAGAAATCATAGTTATCACATTAATTTGTATCATAGTGCTTTTAGTATGGAATGGATGAAAAGTCATCAATTAATTTTGAACATCCCACTTAAAGCTCAATATCAATGGGCTTATAAATAGAATTTCTGTTTATTTTATTTGTTAATATGCCTACAAATTGAGGTAGTAGTTAACTCATCTAGTTTATCACATAGTCCCTGAGAGGCAGCAAACTCTCCAATTCTAGCCTTAGGAAATTGAATATAAAAATGTGGGTCAGTAAGTACAAATTTTTGGTGTTTTCTAGGAAGAAAACCTGAAAATATCCCTTAAATCAATAATAATACATACATTTTCATTTGACCAAACACAGAACAGGATGAGGAAAATAATAATAAAATAGGTTTTAAGTCAGGGTCTCACTGTCTATCAATAATTCACCTGCAATTTTCTAAATTGAGTAGGTTTTCCTTGAAGTCATAATCTGCCAACCTCAGTCTTCCACGGACTAGATTACCACTTATACCACTAGATCCTGCTCCATGCTGACTCATTTATATAAATGAACAAGGCATCAGACATCTGTCTTAATTATTTACATGACTATGGAACGATATTTTTATTTTCCTTTAAAATTATATTTATATGCCTAGGAATGAGTTTTAAGTGTAAGTATTGGGGCAGCTGAAGAAAAATCGAAGACATTAGATACCTGGGGATGATATTATAGGCACTTGTGAACTGTTTGACATGGATGCTGGGACCAAACCTGTGACCTCTGCATACACAGCATGTACACTTGATTGCTGAACCATCTGTCTATCCCTTCTAAACAATATATTTGTGACTGCTAAGCTAACAAAAGAAAGCTATGCTGACCGAGTATGTGTGTGTATACATGTGTGTGTGTACATGTGTGTGTGTGTGTGTGTGTGTGTGTGTGTGTGTGTGTTTGTGTGAGATTTATATATATATAAATCTCAGAAAATTTTCAGGGTAAAAATGTTCTAATCGTTCAGCTCAAAATCCCTAACAGTTATCCTTAACCTGCCATTTTACATAAAAGGTGTGTCATTTCTCACCTATGTGTAATTAGTAGATATGAAAGGGCTCATGTAGTTGCCAGAGACAAGAGAGATGAAAGAGAAAGTAGATTCATGCAGACAATTACGGTAAGGGAACGAATATATGCACCGACATTACATAAAATATTGCAGCACAGAGTTAGTTATTAGGTTTCTACTAATTTCAGTTTGGCTTCCTATTCAGTAAAACCAACTTTTTGTCCAGATATGTTTTCTTTTCTATTCCTTTTATTTTTGTTTTATATGACAGTGTTATATATTCTGTAATATTCTTTTCTAACATTATTGATACTATTTTCCAGAATAAAGAAAGTAATGAAAAATATTTTTTGTTAAATTCTCTCTCTTTTCTCTCATCTTTCCCTCTCTGCTTCTCCCTGTCTCCCTCCCTCCCTCAGTACTTTTTTCAATATTTTTCTTAAGTAAACTTGCAGACTGTAAGTATGAATATGGATATGAATACTTTTCTTAGGTAAACTTGCAGACTGTAAGTACTGAAGAATGGATAAAGAAAATGTGGTACATCTGCACAGTGGAATGCTATTCAGCCATTAAAGACAAAGTCATCATAAATTTTGCAGGCAAGTGGGTGGAACTTGAGAATATTGTCCTGAGTGAGATAACCCAGACCCAAAGGGACATGCATGAGATGGACTCACTTATAAGTGGATGTTAGCTCAGGATACCCTTGCTATACTCCACAGACCCAAAGAAACTAAACAAGAACGAAGGCCCAAGTGAGGATGCTTGAATCTCACAATGAGAAGGCAGCTGTCTGGTAACCAAAAAAGAGTCCTTGCCAAAAGCCTGGGCATGCTGCCAGGCTGGTCTTAGATCTTTAACCTTAATAGTGTGTACGATGTCTATGTGAAGTGTAAATCATCTAGTTTCGACATTGCCACCAGCATCCAAAACTAAGAGAAACTGTAAGATAAAAGTTGATCATAAATATAGAAATGTTAAATTCAAAGCATTACCTGTAGTCCTGGGTCCCAGGTGCTTTGATAGCCTCCAAAGCTTCGTCTCATATATGCCCATTTCCTTCCTTAGCTAAATAACAACTTCATTTGCTTCTCAGTGCTCCCTACTTCCAGTGTTCATTCTTGCACATGAAAGCACTCTCAGACTGCTTCTTTTAGGTAAAAGAGACCTCTCCTGTACCTCTATGAGACCTCTCAAACTCCTTTCTGTCTCTGTGAAAATGCCTTGGTAGATTTCACTAGCGAGTTCTCACAGCTTACCTATTAATCACTGTAATCACAGTAACTCCTGGAATGTCCACTCATTTATGTTTTTGAAATTAAATTATATTTATATAATTTTTTTTTCCAATTTCCTTCCTCCAATCCTGTCCACATACTCTGAGCACTTGCTGTATCTTAAATTTATTGCTTTTGGTCTTTTTTTTCATTAATTGTTGATATTATTGTTGTGTTGTTGTCTGTGTGTTCCTAGTACATAAATATAATCTGCTTGGTACTTTGAAAGCTACTGATGTGAGACAATTTCATGCTGGCTACTTTATATTAGATAATTAATTGAAGGGCTTCTTTAGTTTTTACATTATCTTTCTTTTCTGTTAATTGATGAAAGGAGAGACTTCACTAGTATTCTATATTGGAGCAGTGGATTCAGGCTACACACCGATACACTGCTGATTTCACAAATTTACATGACACTGAATTTAGTTTTCCTTCTCGAACCAGAGTCCACCATTAGTTCTTTAATATAATTAACCTATGTAGAATTTGTACACAAACTCAATGAGATTATATTAAGAATTGGCCGGCTGTGGTGGTGCATGCTGGTAGGATTTGGTGAAGAAGGCAGAAGCAGGAGGATTACAAGTTCCAGGACAGCCTGGGCTACCCATTTACATTTTTAAAGTATAGCTAAATAAGCTATTTCTCCATTGTATAACCTGAATAGGTTGGTGAACTCAAGGTCTTACGAAAAATATCAAGAAGTTGATATGAACCGAAACAATATTAGCAAGAAAGTTTTATTTTATTGTTTTAAATTATGTCCGTAAAATATATACTAATAATTTGATTCAGGTATCTCTGAAACTTTTTTTTAGCTCTTAGACTGTTAATAGCAAGAGCCCTATTTAGCCACTTCCTCAAGGCCTTGCTTATTTTTAAGGTTTGTTCACTTTTTTAAGTGATTTGTACATGTGTGTCTGTATTTGAGCACATGACTGTGAAAAGGTGCTCACAGAAGCCAGCAGAAGACAATTGATGCCTTGGAACTGGAGTTTCAGGTAGGTGCGGAAGAGTCATCACTGATACTTACACAAATTCAAATATTTTGCCTGTGCTATATATACTATTAGCCACAGAATAATCTTTTCATTTCTTCTACCCACTACTCCTTGCAAACACTGCTTGAAATTGAGAAGGGAAGATGTGCTAGGATTCATTAAATGAATAAACTTTTCAGAAGAACACTTCTTACTGAAACCAGAGGCTGGATTTACTGGTTCTGAGCACTAATCTCAAGTAAATAAAAGGTTTGGTATACTTTTAGCCTAGGTGTAAGAACTACATATTTATTTAATATATGTATCTAATAGCTACTTCATGAAGAGAAATGTATTCTAGTGTGTGTTAATCATTAGCTGCACACAAAACAAGAAGTAGTTGTCAGTTGTGAGTAATTTAAAACTAATATGTGTTTTACTGAAAGTCCTTTTGTACAGGTTCAGATGTTCACACAGTTTGAAAATTGCCTTGTATTGTCCTCAGGGGCGATGTGGTCAGATGGATGATGGATGCTCATTCCCTGCTCCAGTTAGCTATGTCTTCTCATCTTCCCCTTCTACTTAGCTGCATATTAGCTACCCATGTTTGGCCATTCAGTAATTTCTGGTCTGTGGTCAAACTTATATGATATATTTGGTTTTTACTAAAGAGGGTGTTATAAAATAATTTACAATATTTCTTCACCATAAGAAAAGAGGTCCCAGAGCTCTCAGACATTAAACCACCATCCAGAGAGTTCACATGGAGGGACCCATGGCTCCAGCCACTTATGTATCAGACGGTGGCCTTGTTGGGCATTAGTGGGAGGAAAGGCCCTTGTTCCAGTCAATGGTTGATGCCACAGTGTAGGGGGATGCCAGGGTGGGGAGGCAGGAGGGAGTAGGTGGAAAGAGGGAGTATTCTCATAGAAGCAGGGGGGAGATGGAATAGGGGGATTTGAAAAGAAAACTGGGAAAGGGGGTAACATTTGAAATGCAAATTTAAAAATCTAATAAAGTAAAAAATGATGAGAGAGATAGAGACAGAGACAGAGACAGACAGAGAGAAGATTGCATTTAGTGAATTTTTGCCATGGAAACCAAACTGCCTACTTCCTTTTTTTTTTTTTTTTTTTTTTTTTTTTTTTATTTGCCTACTTGTTGGATATAAAGATATAAACCTTTCAGAAGAGACACCTATCTGAAATATTTGGGCTTATTTCAATTATCTAGCTTCCTCAACATTGTGTGTTATTTGTAATAAACAACAGTTGCTTTGTCGAAGTAACATATGCCACGTTGCTCCTTTGACCATGTATGTGTCTTTGGCCTAACTTTGAAGTATTTTGCATATTTATTTATATAGTTTTAATATCATTTATGGATGCAAAAACCATGAGCATGTAAATTTGTACCAAAAGTAAATTAAAATAGATAATTTCTCCAGTCAAATTGCAATAAAATCAAATAAAACAGTTTGTCAGTTGTAACTTGCGTTACATAGGTAAATCACTATGTAATATTTAAGATCACTGGGCAGCTGGTTTGGGATCCTAACATACTTGTTTCAAAGTATTCTCCAAAACCTGTTATCTCAGGATGTAATAGAACACCTAGGTTTGTGGCAGCATAGGGGAGATCAGTAAAACAAGCCCAAGAATAAAAGTGTGGTGTCCTTGAGAACAACATGAAGGTAAACTACTGTCCCCTCCCCATCCCCAAAAAAGTTACTATTGATTCTATGATCTAAATGAACAAACAACAAATAAACAAACTTGGTAGTGGAGACAGGAAGCCCAGAGTTCAGCCATGGCAAGATTATACAAGAAAAGACTGTGTGATTGGTAACTCCAGCTGTTGGCCTCATCTCACCAGCCGATTTATGTTTGTAGGCCACTGATTTGTTGTTAACTTCCCTGACTATGTTTTTTGATCTACTTTAATCTTCTCTGACAGATCCTGTGAGCACCCAGTGTACTGTGTTTATTTTGTCTGGTACCTCTACTAGCTAATGATAATTTCAACTTTGCTTGTTATATACTCATAAAATCATCTGTTCAGAAGACCACAACTATCATAAATTCTTTTTTGGGCTATTTGAGAATACAGATTTCTGAGTATATTTGGATGCGACCTATTCAAGTAGAATACATAAAATAAAAGTATTGGGGGCCAAAATACGTTCATTTTTAATTAAAAATCTGGAACATAGAAAGGAATTGATTTCATTATGACAGTGTTATACATGCATGTCATTTATTTTATGTGCTTTCTGCCCACTTTACTATCCCTTTCCACCCCTTGTTCTTCTAGCTTACCATTCTTTTGACCTCTTTCTACTCAGTATAGTCTTATTTCTGCTTTTATATCCTATATTATATAATATATAATCTAATTTCAAATATGTAGAAAATGTGAAATTTTTCTGAATATGGCTTATTTTTCTTAACTTAATGACTCCTCTTAATATACATATACACATATGCATGCATACATATATATTATATATGTATGTGTTTATATATAATATAGGATTATGAATAGAATTGGGAATTATGAATAGAGCAGATATAAGAATGAATTTGTTATATTCTCTGTGGTGTGCTGACTTAGAATCCTTCGATTCTATACCCAGGAGTGACAAAGCTGGACTATACAGTGGTTCTCCATGTAGTTTTCTATGACATCTTTATGTTGTTTTCCAAAAGTGATGCACCAGGCACCTTCCCAAGGGAGTTAATAAGGGCTCCACTTCATCTGCATTTTGGTCAGTATTTATTGTAAGATTTTTTTTTTTCAGAAAAAAAAGGCCAAAATTTATTACCAAAATACCATAGGGGAAATCAATGGCTGAGCAGATGGGGCATCTTCTGGAAGGCTTCCTGGCATGGGAAGCCAAAGATTGCCTGATGTACCTGCTCTTTGGCCTCTGCTGATAAGTTCTACCTCCAATCAGAGGCTGCCTGGGCAGCAACACCTGACCTTTCTTGGCCTCCAGTACTCCTGTACTTGACTGAATGGTACATTTCGGGGCTCCTGGGCTGATCACGGTCCATTCCTTCTTTTGGACTTTCATATGGTTCACAGACTCTAAGGACAATGACTGGCTCCTGATTGTTTTCAATTACTCTGTATCTGCACAAAAGGTTGTATCCCTCAGGGCCACTATAAGGAATGCTTCCCATTCCATCCTTCTTTTTAATTTGACCTAAGCCACAGGCTCTCAGGTCACCAAGACCTGACTGTTGCTTGTCTCCAGTTACTCTGTGAACGTGTGGACGGTTGTTCCTCTTAGGAGTAGGGAAGGAGTCATAGCCTCTTCTTCTGTTCACACTGTTTGTATATTGGCCAGGGGTTCTCTGGGCATTAACACAGGACAGCGTTTTTTCTCCATATTTTCTGTATCTAAATGAAAGTTTGTGCCACTTGGGGTTTCTATGAGGACAGTAGCCCTTGTCACAGCTTATATTCTGATCAGAGTCACAGGTTCTCTGGTCAGCAAGACCCGACTGCCCCTTGCCTCCAGTTACCCTGTGCTGACAGAGATGGTTGTTCCCCTTTGGAGTGAGGAGGTTGTCAAATGCCATTTTTTTCTGTAGGCTGTTCAGATACTGGTCACAGGCTCTTTGGGCATTAACACAGGGCTGTGGTTTGTCTCTGATTTTTCTGTGTCTGAGTGAATGGTTATGAATTATAGGGCTTCTCTGTGGAGAGCACTCCCTTCCATTCTTTGTTTTAATTTCATGTGGGTTATAGGCTCCCTGGGCAGCAACAGTTGACTGCTCCTTGCCTTCAATTCTCCTCTCCTTGCCCTGGTGGTTCTCTTTGGGACTCATAGGTTGACCATGGAATGTTCCTTTCTTTGTCTTTTCATGTGGGTCAATGATACTATACTCAACACATGGCTCCTCTCCATCTCTAAGTTCTGCGTATCCCAGTGAATGGCGGTACCCCTCCTGACTTCTATGTGGAGAGTCCCCCATTCTGATTTTTGTTACAATTTCAACTGGGTCACTTGCCCTCTGGTCAGCAAGACCTGCCTCCTGCTTGTCCTCAATTCTCCTGTATGTGTAGTCATTTTTCATGGGAGTGGAGTGCTGGTCCAAGCCCATTTCTTTCTTTGTTTTGTGCAGATGTTGGTCACCAACTCTCTGGGCATCAACCCCTGGTTGTGGTCTGTCTCTAATTATACTGAATGTGAACAGTTCATTGTGTTCCTCAGGGCTAGCATGGCCAGTGCTCATTCCTCTTGCTGGTTGGCTAAGGTTTTGGTCATGGAGACCCTCAGAAAAGTAGGTAGAGCAACCCAGCTGAAATGGTAATGATTCCACTTTACACTCCGGTACCTGGGTCACAGGACCTCTGGTCAGTTTTGATGGGTCATCCACATTATTCACCAGGTTCTGGACCAGAGCATTAATAAGGGATTGTAGTTCAACTGCTGTACTGTAGATGAGATTTTCTCTATCTACTACCTTTTGTGTCTGCTCAGTACCTGGTGGGGGGATTTCATTGTTTAAAGAGTTCCCCTGCCACTTAAATGTTGTGTCCTTTGAAGTCTTGGGGTTTTGCCATTCATTATGGAAATTGGGCACAGAATGCTGTGAAGGCAGGCCGACCATGGCAGGGCATACTGTTTTAGGGCCATCTGGATGATGACTCACAGGCCAAGCCTGTGGCTGCTCACTTGAGTCAATATTATTATATACTCTTATTTTTAAAGACAAGTCCCCAGAATTTTGTAGGGTACGTGTTTGCATATGGCTTGGGTTTCTTTTGGCCTCCGCAGACTCAAAGTCCTTGAGGGTTATATTGATGGCTTGCCCATTGGGAATCTCATTAGATCCCAGCCACACCCTCCATGCATGAGATGCCTCTTCTTTTACCTTCAGTGTGTGGGTTTGTTTAGTCAATGAAGGTAGGCCCCTGTCTTCAGTGCCCACATTTGTTGTATTCAAGCTGGGATATCCTGAAACCACGTCCTCAGACTGGTTCCAGGGTACATATTTGGTCATTCCTGGGCTGGTATTTGGTGGCAGGATGCCCCTGCCGGTTCCCCAGATAGTCCTGCTCTGTTTGTGTTTTGCTTGGAAGCAGAAAGTCAGGGGCTGAACAGTAATGTATTTCTGCTGTTGATATTGATGGGTCTTTGAGGGCCCATGTCTGGAAGCAGACGGAGAGGCTCCTTGGGTCTCTTGAACGTCTGGTGGTGAGTGTTCAAACACAGGACTTTGCACCCCGTAAGATGATAGAGTTTCTACTCTTGTACCCCCTGGATCTTGGAGATGCAATTTTTCCAAGATCATGGCAGCCTTAGAATAATATTCGGCCTTGGAAGCACAGGGAAATTTTCTTTGTTTCACGGGAAGCTGTATGATGTTTGATTCCAGCTTCAGTTTAGTGTTTGGATCAAGGAAGGAAAGGCCCTTGCTGGTATTGATAGAGATCAGCTCATCTGTCCTTACTGCAGGGTTCTTTAGTTCCAGACCCTTCTCAGGGGTGCTGCTTGAAGTGCAAGTCAGGTCTGTGGCCACAGCCCTGAGGCTCTTCTTGGTGGTGTTAAGTATATTACACTTTGCAAATGCTTTCTTTAAGGGAACCCTTGTAGGCACAGATCCCACCATGTGGTTCCACTTGTAATTTTTGGAGCCGAGGATAGAGAACTGGTCAGGCTGGTTGAATTCAGGTGCATTCTTGCAATAACCATCACTATTTGGTTGGGAATCTCCCTGAAGCTGTGTCAGTTCCCTAGATGGGAGGAATCTGATATGGGTTCCTTGTTGTTCTCCAAAATTAATTGTCTTATCATGCTGTGGTTCCTTATGATGGTGGATCATTTGACAATGCTCAGGGAAGACAGAAGTTGATGTGATATTTTTGGTGGGCAGGGTGTCCCTGGACACGTTGTCAATGGGTTGACTAATGGCTGCTTGACATTTATGGATATCACAGTCTGCAATGTCTTTCCAATTTAGTTTCTGTTGCCAGGGCTCATTTAAAGTTGGAAGGGATGTCTGTATCCCTATCTCAGAGGTTCGACCTGTTTTTCGATGGGCCTTCCTCTGGAATGAAGAAGTTGTTTGGTTTCTTATACAGTTTGGGAGGTGTTCTGGTTCCTGGACATCAATCACACCCACCAAACTTTGTGCCCCTGGTTTGTGGGGCAATTGCTGGTCCTGGAATAGCTCTGGAGTTTCTGTATCCAGGGATAAAGCTTGAATGGGTTCACTTGATTCACAAAACCTCACAGTTTTACTTCCTCCCAAGGAGTTTCTGGAGACCCAGGCAGTAGCCACAACTGATTCAGAGAGCACAGAGGAAATGCCCCATAAAAGTTGGCAAAAATTCTGCTGTATGAGAACCTCTAAGACCTTGAGGTAAGAAAATAGGTAAGGGAGGGAAAGCTGACTGAGTTTTTCCTTAGAGTTCCAAAAGGGGTGGGGAAAAGAGTCCAGTAAAGGATGCTGGATGGGGCTTTCCATAGGTGGTGATACATTCTTTTGGCTGTTTCTGCAACCTTTGCCAGTAGCACTTTTCTTACTGTCCTTGTACTGCCCCCTCTTCATCACCTGCCAGTTAGAAGCAAAACAAATGAGCTGTCGTCCCCCTTTCTCACTGGTAGACAAAATGCCTGCTCTCTGTGCTCATGGATAGCATGAAATCTGCATTTCCCAGAGAGTTCTCTCTCCTTGACTCATTAATAGTTTCCATAAACACATTTTCTTTTAATCTTGTTGGATAACAGCACAAGAGGCTGTCTATGTCACACTTACCAAGGATGTCCTCAGTCAGTGTTCCTCAGACAAGATCCCTCAGACAGGATCCTACCCAAGGCTGAGCTCTGCAGTTGCCCCTGGACTGTCAGGTGATATCTGCTTCCTCAGACCACAGGAGACCCAATCTCTGATCTGAGGCCCTTGATCTCATCATATATGCTTCACAACAGCTCAACACAAGAAAAAAGGCAAGTGTGAGCAGAGGACAGATGACCTTTCTCAGAGCTGTGTCCCACCAACTCAGAAATGCAGTCTGTCCATTGAGCCAGTCATTGTTAGTGGCTTCTCTGCCACCCTGTATATAAGGTGTGAGAGCTTCAGGCAGATAGCTCAGGTCACTCTCACCTCTGCCGTGCCTGAAGACTAATGTGCTGCTACTTTTCTGGAGATGTCTGCTTATGTGTCTGTACCTAGACTTTAGCTACTTTGTAGGTTCTTCTCTCTTCCACCCTTCCCTACTCCTATTTTTCCACCCTTTCAATCCTGTAATACTAGATAGCAGAGAAAAACATTTGGAGGGGAAATGGGGAGATATTATTGTTAGACTATTTACTACTGCCTAGGAAGGTTTAGTTCCTATGGGGGCATGATTAATCTTTACCTTCAGGATATCAATTTCTTCTTCTTTCTTCGTTTCATACCTCTACTTAACAAAACACAAATACCAGCAACCAATAGCAAACAACCAATAACCTATTATGCCTCTTAAGGTTCTAGCATTTATATACCCTCTGAAAAGTCCCCAAAATTCTAAACATCAAACACCCAGAATCTTCTCTCTGCCCCTTGCTAGAGCATGAGGAAGATCATAGTCAGCTACCATGGACAATTGGAAACATTCCCATATCCCGCGTCTGAGATTAAAACAAGACATATTCTTGTATTTATTATGTCTTTTATAAAAATATCCAGTTTCTTTTCACTACACCTGTCTTTCTAGAGATTGTGAGAGTAACAATCATGAACAAAAGTCTGCCATTCCATTGTGTGTCAACCAAGTGTTTCCTTACCTTTAAGATGTCCTTTTCCATATAAGGTGTTGGTGATCCTGGATACTCCTTCAGGAATGGGAGTAGTAAGAAAAAGATGCCCACTCCGCACAGAATGGCAAAGCTCATTTCTATTACTGTCCACACAGAGCTGTGAATCTTCCACAAGTCAATAGTACTATTCATCAGAAGGAGAAAATTCTCCATCTTCTGAACCACAGTGTAGTTCTCAGGCTACTGAGTCCTAGAGTACAGCATCTGGCTTGTCAAGAGGGCTCAGGCCACATCACACAGCTGTGGCCTCCTCATCACAAAGGGCTACTGGTAAGTGGGAGGTTGCAACATCCCCTTCCCAGCCTCCAGCCCAGGAGCCCCACCCACCTACTGGCTTTCTCTACTTCCTCCTTATATGCACTGCTGCTGAAGAAGTCAAAGATAGATCTCTCTGTATTTATGGTTTTTCTGACTGAGCCCCAGAATTTCTCCGTATCTTGTCTGCTTAAATTTATCAGGATTTTAGTTTTTGATAAAGTGGGCTTCGCTATGGAAGTTGAATTGTTTCTTAGGGATTATTAATCTCAGGGTGTCTTCTGACTGCACATCCAGGTCTCCTTATTCTGAGATCATAGCTTATCTTTTTTCAGTAAATTATTTTTATTGTTTTATTTATTTCCATTTCAAATACTGTGCCCCTTCTTGGTCCCACCTCCGTGAATCCCCCATTCCATACCCCTTTTCTTTTGTCTCTAAGTGGGTGTTGCCAAACCCCAACCCTATTTTACCACTCACCTCTATGGCATCTCATTTCTCTGGGGCATCAAATCTCCACAGGACCAAGAACATATCATTTCACTGAGGACAGACAAGACAAGTCCAAGTCCACTGCTACACAAGTAAGTAGCAGAAACAAGAGACTAGCCCATGTGCACTCTTTGTTTGGTGGCTTAGTTCCTGTGATCTCTGAATGGTCCAGTTAGTTGATACTGTTTTCCTTCCTATGGGGTTGCAATCCCTTCTCAGTCCCTAATCTTCTATTGGAGTCCCCAGGCTCAGTCCAGTGGTTGGCTGTGAGTCTCTTCATCTGTCTTAGGTGCTGACAGAGCCCCTAAAAGGACAGCAGAGCTTCTTGGCATTAGCAATAGTGTAGAGTTTTGGTGTTTGATGATGGAATAGATCCCAAGGTGAGGTGGTCTCTGGATTGCCTTTTCTTTTGTCTCTGGTCCATTTTTCTTCCTGTGTTTTCTTTAGATGGGAAAAATTCCAGGTTAAAGTATTTGAAATGTAGCCGCATGCATACAACAATACTAACCAACCAGAGCTCTCAGGGACTAAACTACTATTCAAAGAGTACACATGGACAGACCCATGGCTCCAGCTACATATGTAGCAGAGAATGGGATTGTTGGGCATCAATGGGAGGAGAATCCCTTGGTCCTGCAAAGGCTCAGTGTACCATTGTAGGGAAATGTCAGGGCAGAAAGGCAGGAAGTGATGGGTGAATGTGCTGGGAGCACTGTCATATAAGCAGGCGGGAGGTGGGGTGCAGATAGGGGTTTATGGAGGGAAAACTGGGAAAATGGATAATATTTGAAATGTAAATAAAATGTATCGAATAAATTATTTTTTGACATGGGTTGGTTCCCCATCCCTCAATTGGGGACCATGGATCTACTGGATGTGGTCTCTTCAGGTTTTCTAGCCCTGCTGTTGGGCATTTTGGCTAATGTCAACTCCATTAGGTCCTGGGAGCTTCTCACATTCCTGGTGTTTTACTGGTTCCCTTATTCTCTACCCCACACTGCTGAATATTTCTATACATTCTCCTGACCCTCTGAGCTTCTCTCCTATTTTTCCCCATACCAAATTCTGCCACCCCCTTTTCTTAACCCCCTTTTTTTCCACACTCAGGTCCCTACATTCCTCCACCTTTCTCCCATGATTATTTTGTTCTTCCATCCAAGTAGGAGTCATGCACCCACACTTTGGCCTTCCTTTTTGTTAACCTTCCTATGACCTGTGAGTTGTATCCTGGGTATTCTGAGATTTTTAGCTAATATGCATTTATCAGTGAGGATATATCATGTACATTTTGATCTGGGTTACCCCACTCAGGATGACATAGTCTAGTTCTATCCATTTGCCTGCAAAATTCATAATGTGCTTGTTTTTAATAGCTTAGTAGTACTCCATTGTGTAAATTTATCACATTTTCTGTATCCATTCTTTTATTTAGGGACATCTGGGTTGTGTCAAGCTTCTTGTTATTATACATAAGGGGATAAGAACACAGTGGAACATGTGAACCTGTGACATGATGGATCACCTTGTGGGTACATGTGCAGGAGTGGCATAGCTGCATCTTCAGGTAGAACTGTATTCAATTTTCTGAGAGCTCTGCAGATTGGTTTCCTACCAGCAACTGAGGAATGCTCTTCTTTCACAGCATCCTCCAGCATCAGCTGTTGACTGAGTTTTTGATCTTAGCCATTCTGATTTGTGTATGTTGAAATCTCAGGGTCATTTTAATTTGTGTTTTTCTGATGATTAAAGATGTTGAACATTTTTTTATATGCTTCAAAGTCATTCAAGATTCCTCAGTTGATAATTTTTTTTGAGCTATCTAACCCATTTTTTAATTTGGTTAATTGGTTTTCTGGCTCTAACTTGCAGAGTTCTTTCCATATTTTAGATAGCACCCTTCTATTTCATATATGATTAGTAAAATAATTTTCCCAATATGTATATTGCTGTTTTGTCCTATTGACATTGTCCTTTGCTTTATAGAAGCCTTTTGATTTCATGAGGTCATATTTGTCAATTGTTGGATTAAAAGCCTGAGCCAATGGTATTCTGTTCAATAAAATAACTCCTGTTCCAGTGTTTTCAAGGATATCTTCAACTTTCACTTCTCTATGATTCAGTGTATCTGGTTTATGTGGAGGGCCTTGATCCACTTAAATTTGAGCTTTGTCAAGGAGTTAAAAATTGATCAATTTGCATTCTTCTGCATGCAGACTGCCAGCTAGAGTAGCTGAAGATCCTTTCTTTTTCCCACTGTATTGCTTTGGCGTTTTTGTCAAAGATCAAGTGACCAAAGGTGCATGGGTTTATTTCTGGGTCTTCAATACTATTCTATTGGTAGACATGTCTAACTCTGTCTCAGTAACTTGTGGTTTTTATCGCTATTGCTCATTACTATAGCTTGAGGTCAGGGATGAAGATTCTTCCAGATGTGTTTTTATTGTGAAGCATTGTTTTTGCTATCCTTGGTTTTTGTTATTCAAGATGAAGTTGAACACTCTCTTTCTCAGTGAGAAATTGAGTTAAAAATTTGATGGGGAATGCATTGAATCAGGAGAATGCTTTTGGTAAGATCATCACTTTCTCTATGTTAATCTTAAGGATTCATGAACATAGGAGACCTTTCTATCTACTTATGTCTTCCTCAAATTCTTTCTACAACTACTTGAACTTCTTGTCATATAAATCTCTCACTTGCTTGGTTAGAGTTACATCAGGATAGTTTATTTTATTTATGACTTGTGAAAGGTGTTCTTTTACTATTTGCTTTCTCAAACTATTTATCCTTTGAATACAGAAAAGCTAATGATTTGTGGTAATTTAATATCCAGCCACTTTGCTGAAGCTGTTATTCAGGTCAAGGAGTTCTTGGGTAGAACTTTGGGAGTCACGTATGTATACTATCATATCAGCTGAAACCATGATACCTTGACTTCTTTTCTATGATATATTACTTTGACCTCCTTTTGTTGTTTTATTGCTCTAACTAAAACTTCAAGTACTAAAATGAATAAATAGGAAGAGACTACACAGTCTTATCTTGCCCTGATTTTACAGGATTACTTCATGGTTATCTACATTTAATTTGCTGTTTAATATTGGTTTACTGTATATTGCTTTAATTATGTTTATTTATATTCCTTGAATTCTTGATTTCTCCAAGATTTTTTAACATGAAAGGGTGTTGTATTTTGTCAAAGGCCTTTTTGGGATGATCAAGTGATTTTTTTTTTTTTTTTTTTTTTTTTAGTTTCTTGATATAGTGGATTATTTAGATGGATTTCAATGTATTGAACCATGTATACATAATTGTTATGAATCCTACTTGATAATGGTTTTGTTATTTTCCTGGATTCCATTTAGTGTATTATTTTCGCAGAGAAAAAATCTTCTAAAATTCTCTTTCTTTATTGGGTCTTTGTGTGGCTTGAGATGAACATAATGGTAGGTTCACAAAATGAGTTGGGTAGTGTTTCTTCTGTTTCTATTTGCTAAAATAATTTGAGGGGTATTGGCATTAGGTCTCTTTTTTTTTTTTTTGTTTTTGCACATCACTCCTTTATTATACTGATCTGGAAAGAGATTTAGTTGTTATGCCCAAATGAGTTCTGAACCCACACAGTAGGGTCAAGCAGCTGGAACATGATTCAGACAGTGAAAGACAAAAACTTGGACATGATCAAGGGGCTCTTCACCTCTACAAAACAAGGCAAAGGGATCCAAACATAGCAAGAGGTACAAGGAGTTCCTCCTATTTGATATGAGGAATGGCTTATTTTCTGGTGACCACATAGGACTGTTTCAACTGCCACTAGCAACCTCAAGAGTTGCTTTTGTGTGCTGATATATGTATATATACTTTTCTTATATAAAAGTAAATGTAATGCATAAACTTGACAAGATTGATCCCAACTTTCTAGGGCCAGCAGCTCTTTTAGGGTCAGAGAGAAAGTGGGGTCTTTCAAATCACCATGAGGTTACTTTCACTCTCCACTGGAATGACTACACCCCCAGTTACCTAATTGCAGAAAGAATGAAGAAGAGGTTCCAGGGACAAAACTGGACCGCAGCTTCTCATTGGTCATACCACAGTGCAGTTCCTCCCTGACTTCCTCCTAACCAGACCCTTAGTAAACAAAGAACTAAGAAAAACTATAATTATTATCTCTCAACTCTCCTGGTACAGGGAGCCGTCCTTGGATGTGGACCAAGAACCTGCACCCCAGAGGTGTTATTCTGACTAGATTCTATGAAGGGAGTGGGTGCAGGGGATAAAATACTAAAATGACAATGGGAGCCACAGGTCCCCATCTGCAGCTACAACTTAAACTTAAGATCCTAAAGATGTAGTCAGTGTGGCAGGTCCTGGGGAGGGTGCAGGAGGCAGGAACAGGCAGGGAGGGTGTCGGGTAGGAGTCTGCCTCCTTGCCTTCACTTCTTCACTTTGCCCTGAGCAGCCACAGCTTCCATGGCTTTACGCACGGGTCTCCTCATCTCCCAGAAACTGCATGGGCTTGATGGGCTTCAAGTTCTTATCAAATTCATAGACAATGGGAATGCCCGTTGGCAGGTTCAGCTCCATGATGGCCTCTTCTGAAAGACCCTCCAGATGCTTGACGATGTCCCGAAGGCTGTTGTCATGGCAGCAATCAAGACCCTTTTCCCCTCTTTGATCTGGGGACAATTTCTTCATTCCAGAAGGGCAGCGCTCTGGCAATAGTGTCCTTCAGGCTCTCACAGGAGGGCAGCTGGTCCTCAGTAAGGTCTGCGTACCTGCGATCCTTGCTGATGTTGCTGTAGAAGGGATGATCAGGCTCCATTGGAGGTGGCGGGACATCGTAAGATTGTCTCCAGATCCTTACCTGTGCCTCACCATGCTTAGCAGCAGTTTCTGCTTTGTTGAGACCTGTTAGACCCCCATAGTGTCGCTCACTGAGACGCCACGTCCTGACCACTGGCAAACATATCTGGTCAATGGCACCCAAAACTGTCCAGAGGGTTCCGATTGCTCTCTTTTGAACAGAAGTGAAACAGATGTCAAACTCATAGCCAGCATCTCGCAACGCCTGCCCGCCGCGCTTCGCCTCCTTGTGGCCCGCTCAAGTCGGCGTCATACCAGCCGCTGAAAGCGGTTCTCCAGGTTCCAGGTGCTTTCGCCATGCCTGATCAGCACCAGCTTGTAGGCAGCCATGACGACAGACAGAGGATGTGACAGCAAGTGAGGATCGCTGAAATTCTCCTCACAGCCCGCCCCCCCAACCCTGGCCGCGCCTGCGCACTTGCACTCTCCCTGGCATTAGGTTTTCAATAACCAACTGTTTGATATAATTCTGCACTAAAACTAATTGGCCCTCGATTTTTTTTTTTTTTTTTTTTTTTTTTTTTTTTTTTTTTGTTGGGCAACTTTTAATGATGGGTTCTATTGCCTCAGGTGTTATGAGACTGTTTTTCATAGTTTACCTGATTTGATTTAACTTTGGTATGTGGTATCTGTCTAGAAAATCATCAATTTTTTTTTCTGGAATTTTCAGTTTAGTAAAGGTTATTGTGTTAGAATCTGATAAGTTCTTCAATTTCCTTTGTTTCTGTTGTTACGTCTCTCTTTTCACTTCTGATTTTGTCAAATTACTGTCTCTGGACCCTTTAGTTAGTTTTACTAAGAGTTTATCTTGCAAATCTTTGTAAAGGAGTAGCTCTTAGTTTTGTTGATTTTTTTCTACAGCTCTCTCTCCCTCACTTCCTCACTTCCTCCCTCCCTCCCTCCTTCCGTCTTTCTCTTCCTCCTCCTCCTCCTACTCCTCCTCTTTCTTCTTCTTCTTCTTCTTCTTCTTCTTCTTCTTCTTCTTCTTCTTCTTCTTCTTCTTCTTCTTCTTCTTCTTCTTCTTCTTCTTCTTCTTCTTCTTCTTCTTCTTCTTCTTCTTCTTCTTCTTCTTCTTCTTCTTCTTCTTCTTCTTCTTCTTCTTCTTCTTCTTCTTCTTCTTCTTCTTCTTCTTCTTCTTCTTCTTCTTCTTCTTCTTCTTCTTCTTCTTCTTCTTCTTCTTCTTCTTCTTCTTCTTCTTCTTCTTCTTCTTCTTCTTCTTCTTCTTCTTCTTCTTCTTCTTCTTCTTCTTCTTCTTCTTCTTCTTCTTCTTCTTCTCTCTCTCTCTCTCTCTCATAATTGGTTGATCATACCTCTAATTTTGATTATTTATTATAGTCTACGACTCCTGGGTATGTAGCTCTTTTCACATATACTGTTAAATTACTAGTGTAGGTTTTTTGCAGTTTATTTACAAAAACACTTAATTCTATGAATTTTTCTTTCAGCATTGCATTTATTGTATCCCATAAGTTTGGGTATGCTGTGCCTTCATTTCCATGAAATTCTAGAATGTCTTTATTTTCTTTCTTTATCTTTTCCCTGACCAAGTTATCACTGAGTAGACAGAGAATTGTTCAGTTTCTATGAATATGTGGGCTTTCTGTTGTTTTTGTTGTTATTAGAGACTAAACTTAATCTGAGGTGATATGACATAATGCATGGTATTATTTCCATCTTTTTGTATTTGTTGAGGCTTATTTTGTGTCCAGTTATATATGGTCAGTTTTGTAGAAGGTTCCATGAGATACCAAGGAGAAGATGTATTATTTCATTTTAGGGTAAAAAGTTCTGTAGCTATGTTTTAAACCCATTTTGTTCATAACTTCTGTTAGTTTCATTGTGTCTCCGTTTAGTTTCAGTTCCTATGACTTGTCCATTGGTGAGACTGGGGTACTGAATTTCCCCAGAATTATTATGTGAGGTTCAGTTTGTGTTTTCAGCTTCAGTAATATTTCTGTTACAGATGTGGTTGCCATTGCATTTGCCTCATAGGTGTTCAGAATTGAGAGGTCATCCTGGATTTTTCTTTTGATATGTAAGAAGTATCCTTCCCAATGTTTTTTTTAATAAATTTTGGTTGAAAGTCGATTTTATCAATTACTAGAATGGCTACTTCAGATTCTTTCTTGGAATTATTTGCCTATAAAACTTTTTTCCAGACTTTTACTCTGAGGTAGTATCTGCCTTTTTCATTGGAGAGTGTTTTCTGTATGTAGCAAATCGCTCAATTCTGTATACATATCCAGTCTGTTAATGAATGTGATTTTATTGAGGAATTGAGGCCATTGAGGTTGAGAGATATTAGGGTCCAATGATTGTTATTTCTTATTATTTTTGTTCTTTGAGATGGCATTATATTTGTGTGGTTCTGTTGTTTTGTTTTTGTGAGATGATTAGATTCCTAGACTTTCTTGGGCATAGTTTTCATTTTCCTGTTGAGTTTTTATTCCATTATTCTATTTGGTATTCAATTTATTTAGTGTTCTTTAAGTTACATGTTAGTTTATGGCAATCTCTTTCTTTATGTTAGGGAAGTTTTCTTGTATGATTTTGTTGAAGTTGTGCCAGAAAGCCCTTTGAATTGAGAATCTTCACTCTTTTCTAATTCTATTTTAGTAGCTTTGGTCCTTGCATTGTGTCCTAAATCTCCTGGATGTTCTGATTTTGGAGCATTTTTAACATTGTAATTTTTTGACTATTGTGTAAATATTGTCTTTGGCATCTTCTTTGCCTGAGAGTCTCTCTTCTCTTTATTCTGTTAGTGATGTTTCTATCTGTATCTCCTGATCTCTTTCCTAATTTTTCCATCTTTATGGTTACCTCCATTTGTGATATCTTTATTGTTTCTATTTCCATTTTAAATCCTTGACCATTTTGTAAATTTCTTTACCTCTTTGATTGTGCTTTTCTGTATTACTCTAAAGGATTTTTTTTTCTCTTTAAAGTTTCTCCCTTTATACCTTTGTCTGAATGTATTTTTTAAATGAATTATTTATGTCCTGTTAAAATCTTTTATAATCTTTATGAGTTGGGATTTTATGTCATAATATTGCTTTTCAGGTGTGTTAGGCTATACAGGGATTCCTGTTGTGTGAACACTGGGTTCTCATGATGTCCAATAGCATTGTTTTATGTTGATTATGTTCATGTGCTTGCCTCTGTTGTTACATTATCTCTCCTGTTAACTACCCTGGCTGTCTCTGACTGCAGCCTGTTCCTTTTTGTTGGCAAGTGGAGCTCTCTGAACTTTGTTAGAGCAGGCCTTTTGGGAGGCAAACAGTTCTTTCATTGCTTAAGTGGGGACTCCTCTGCCCCTAGTTAGGTCAGGTCTCCTGTGATGGTGGTTATAGTAGATCTCTTATGACCCTGGTTACAGCAGACTTTCTTAGAAGCAGTTTGTCTCTGGGTATGGGAGATGGGCTGGAGCACCCAAGTTTTTCCTGGTAGATGTGACTCTGGCAGGAGAGATAGTTTCCAAGTCCTCTGTGGAGATCTCAGCTATGGCATGTATTGGGTCAGAGGTTCACACATTGTGACCCTGATTATGACAGACCTCCTGGGGGGGTTAGAATTTCTTTGAATTTTTTGAGTGTGGAACAGGGGCAGGGGTGGAGTTCCCAATCTGCACTGGTCAGAGTTGCAGGTCGAAAGCCTTGCATTTTTTGTTTGTTTGTTTTTGTTTATATGTTTTGTTTGATTGTTTTTGTTTAATTTTAAATAATTACATGCTGACTACAGTTTGATGGATGTCAAAGTATAAAACCATTGACTTAAAAAACACTTGTAACGTATTTGGTGGTGATTCAAAAGTCATAAAAAAAAAAAGCCTGAATAAATGAGAAAAGATAAAGTAACCATGCATGAGAAAAAAGATCAGGATGATGCCAACCCTTCCAAATAACTTATATAGGCCAATAAGACTACCATCATGATTTCATTTGTCCTAATGCTTCTATTTGGCATAAGTTAGCCTATTTAATTTTCAATTAGAATACTAAGTAACTAGGAATAGTCATACACGTGTTGAAAAATAACTGCAGCCAATAGAATTGTTTATGGGAGATATTCAAACACATTCTAAGATATAAATAATTAGGATTGGTAGATATCCAAACTAAATTCTAAGATATAAATAAATATAAACGTTCAGATTATTTCCAAAGCAAAAATAGCCCGTCAGTTAATAAAATAATGAATAGAAGAGATTGAGAGATGACTCAGAAGTTCAAGCACTGGCACATTTTTCAGTGGACCAGGAATTTAACCTAAGCACCTACTTGGTGGCACACAACAATCTAGAACTTCAAATCCACAAGTTCTTAAGCTGTCTTCTGGCCTCTGTTAGAACCAGGATATACAATGCACAGATTTATAAGTAAACAAACATGTAAATATCCAGGCACTCTTCGTGTATGTGTGTGTGTGTGTGTGTGTGTGTGTGTGTGTGTGTGTGTGTGTGTTACTGTGTTTGTAAAAGAGTTCAAAATCAGTCATGGGTATATTGGAAGATCCTGGTCTAAATTTTATAAATCACATAATCATCATCCAACTGTATGGGCATATATTGAATTGTTGAAACTGTACGGAGTAAAGATATTTCACCTACTGGTATATCATTATGGTTATATGATCCTTAGTTCTCAACAAAAATTATGAATATGTATATAACTGAGCAGATCTATTAAGTTGGCTTACATGATACCGAATAAGTAGTTCAATAATGACTGACTGCACACTAGATATATTGATAACACACCAGCTGCTTGGTCCATGAAACTGAATGCCTCAGCAATAAGAATTTCACACTGAAGCTCTAGAGGACTCCTAGCAAGCCATTAGAAGCTGGGTTCTGCTGTGAGTCAAGGATGTTGGCAGCATCCAGAGCAGATGAATTCATCAACAGGGAACAAAGGTGAGCAGACAAACAGATTTAGCTTTTTTCCTCAGGCTTCCTTATATCTGGACCACTGTTGAAAAATGCCATGTGAAGGAGAGTCCTTCCAGCAAACAACCCTTAAAGACCTACCTATATGGGTGTCCCTTATTGTTTTGAGTTGACAATCTTATTTGATTGATTTGACAATCAAGTTGTCAACTAAAGTTGACATTGCTAAGATCGTCCTAATGGGTTTGTGATGCTGAAAAACACAGCTACTGTATATCCAGTCAAGATTCTATATGCAATACATTTACAGAAATGTCAGTTTTGGGAGGAATAAAAGCAAGTTTACTGAAAGAGCCAAATTCAGACTTTATAGTAATTCACAGAACAATGACCCTGTGTTCTCAATTCGTAAAATCTAAAGAAAGGAACTAGAGATTATATTAAACTTTTAAACCATAGTTAATCTGCTAACTGGTGTTAGTATTAATAACGTAAATGTGTAAATAATAATAATTTATCAGACTATTAGACAAATTTAAAATGAGTTAATTGATAGTATGAAATAGCAGTTGGTGCAGGTGAAAAATATGTAACTGAAATGGCACATATCAATGATTTATAAGTAAAATAAAATGTGAGATCAGTTACATCTTTATTCTGAAGATTGCATAGGACATACACTAATCTCATATATTTTTTTCTTCTGCATCACACTTTCTTTTGAAGTGATCCAAAGATTCTTTAAATAGAGATAATTGCTACTCAGTCCCCATAACATCCCTTTACTTGAATCTTACATATTAGTTTTTGATAGAAAATTATCCTTAAATGCATTTTTTTCTTCCAAAAGTCTTAGAAGAATTGGAATCTTTGTGGTTCCAGTGCCAGCTTACAATTTATTAACTCTGCGATCATGGGAAAGATGCTGAATTTATTTTGCTCTCTGTCTACTTAAAAGATACACACTGCTAGCATGAACTATGCAGAATTCATATTATAAATATTGCATGAGAAGAAATATGAAGTTTAAGTGAATATAGGACAAATCATAAGAAACATTCATTAAGTTGTTGTAGTTAATATTATAAATGCCATTACACTAAAATAGCCATTCGATGATAAACCCTATGACAACTATGCTATTTTAAAATTTGAGATCCCAAACATTTTGGGAACCTAATTTGCAGTTCAGGGAACTTGAGAATGTCCTAATATTTCCTATGTGAGGGGTAACTTCCTTGGTTTCTGCTGCAAGGCAGAAGCAAGGGTTCTGGGGCATCCTGTTATCACACAGAACAAAGTAAACAATAAAGTGCGTACTCATGAATATGCTAGTGTGGGGGTGGATTTTAGGGTGTCAGGGATCTATTTGGAGGCAGGTTTGGTAACTGTGAGTACTTCTTTGGAGATTGTGAATTATTCATAGCTGGCTTCTGTGTATTTGCACACAGTTAGTTCTCATTACTAAAGGATATTGTGTTCTAAGACAACATACAAACACAGAAGCAAGGAATGCTGGGCATTGTTCCTTAAGAAACTACTCTATAAGAGCCCTGAACTGCTTGTCTCAAAGTTTTCATCACAAAAGAAACATAGGGCTTGAAAAATGGCTGTGTGGTTAGGAGCAGATACTGTGCTTCTAGAGAACACAAGCTTTGATTTTTGTTTTTCAGTTTTGTTTTGTTTTAATTGAGAATAGATTTTTTCATCTATTCTAATTACAGTTTCTTCTTCTCTAATTTCTCTCATATTCTCCTTACTTCTCTATCCCTCAAATCCACATTCTCTGTTCTCATTAGAAAACAGACATTTAGTAATTGAATATGATGATGGTGTTTCCTATTAAGCAAAAAAAAAAAAAAAAAAAAAAAAAAACAGGAAGATAAAATAAAAACAATTTTGAACCTAAGTTTGAATCCCAGTACCTTTGATGAGCATCTTTCTACAGAATAGAAGTTGCACCCCAAGGGATCTTACCCTTGCCTCTACACTCTACAAGGACCTACAATCAGGAGACATATGCTCAAACTAACTCAAGCACATAAAATATCTTTATTATAAAATGGATGCATAACTTTGTTTTTACATACTTTCAATACAAGTTTCTTAGGAAATATACATGTCCGATACACTTGAGTTCTTTCTCATGTATCTGAACAGGCTAACAGCAAATTTTTTTGCACAATACTCACAGCATTCTTGTGTTTTGGAACAACAGATAGATACCCTTTAGATACCCTTTTCAGCACAGTACATGGGATAGCTGAATAGTGAAATCATACATATTTGTGCCCACACACTCAACACAACAAGAAACAGAGGGCAATGAACATTTTTCAAAAGTATCATGGAACTGTCAACATGCTAGACCTCATCTGGTTACATGTATGACAGGAGATTGAAATTTTTTATCTTAGCATGGAAACATATACACATAATCTATGAACAACATGTTTTGGCAGTCATTTAAATTTTTTCTAGGTCTCTTGGTATTTCTTTGTGTTATTTCATGTTCACTTAAATACATAACTGCCCTAGGCCCAGCCTTTATGTCCTATGTGTTATATGTAATAATCCTACTGAAGCTTTGAGTTCTCACATTTATCTTCAATGACCATGCAATCTACGCAGCAGTTTTATTTTCCTATCAAAAAGTTAAAAACCTTAGTTTTTTTTCTATTTTGTTTTTTGTTTTTTTGGAAACAAGGTCTTACGTATGACTTTAAACATGTAGCCTAAGATGATCTTGGCATTATTAGACTGTTTTACAAAATTCATTTTATACAGTTCTGGGACTCAAATTCATGGCTTGATGCATGCTAGGGAAGTGTTCTACTAAATGAGCTATACCCTCATTTAAACTCATGGGTTGTGTGTGTGTGTGTGTTGATTATGTTTGATTATGCAATGTACCACATGGGTTTCTGGGTTTGAAGTGGCTATCCAAAACAGTGGCCCTGTTTTCTAAAGCCTTGGAATCGTTATTAAGTGAAGATGTTTGTTCATTGGAGAAGATGTGTTTTTGGGGGCCACAGATTGAGTATAGCCGTGTTCTATCTCTATTCTCTCTGCATTCTATCTGCAAGTTTGATGCAACTACATCTAGCTCCCACCACTGAAGTTATGATCTCTTTCCAGTGCTGTTTTTCTTCCCTACTACTCTAAACTTTCATCCTCAGCCTCAAAACAAAACAGGCCTCTCCTTCCTTACACTTTATTTCTACACAGCAGTGAGGAGAGTTCATTAATCCAGCGCTAAAAAATTTTTAAAAAATGTAGTAGTCAATTAAGTGACTGGGAGTCCGGCTGATTTTTTTTCTCATATACTATTAAACACTTGTTTTAGATGGTTAAAAAGATATAGTCTTAGAGGAATATAGCCACATGTTAAAGGTTTAAGTTACTCATCCTCTTTAGACTATATGCCTTGTGTCTATCCACACATTTGGGATAGTACATGAATTTTATGAAAACATATGTAAATCCAAATATTTTCACATTAAATTTATCTTAGCTGTAAATAGAACATAGAATGGTACATATTAATAGAAGTACAGTATTTTGTTGAGTCTACATACTGGGATTTCAGGTTATTCACAATATGATATATAATTTATAGACGAGGACAAACATGTTCTTTCTAACCAATGTGGTCTTGCTATATTTTGAACATGAAATGCCCCTTTAGGCTTATATCCTAGAGGCGTATTCCCTATGTGGTAACTACTATCTAGAGAATTGGTGAAGTTTTTTTTTTATCTTTTTTTAAATTAGATACTTTGTATTTATATTTGAGATGTTATCCCTTTACCACCTCCTGCGCTGCACTCCCTTCTGGTCTGCCTCTCCACCCCATTGCCTCGTTGTTCCCCTTCATTGGGACATAGGCAAATGGATGGAACTAGAAACTATCATCCTGAGTGAGGTAACCTAGTCACAAAAGAACACACATGGTATGCACTCACTGATAAGCAAATACTAGACCCACAAAGCTTCAAATAACTATTACCCAAGAAACGATTCACAGACATTATGAAGCTCAAAAAGAAGGAAGGCCAAAATGGGGATGCCTCAGTCCTTCTTAGAAGGGAGAACAAAACTGTCATGGGAGGAAATGCAAGGTCAAATAAAGGAACAGGGATTGAAGAAAAGATCACTCAGAAGCTGCCTCACCTGGGGATTCATCACATATGCAGTCATCAAATCCAAGCACTATAGCTGGTCCCAAAAATTTCTTACTGGCAGGAACCAGACAGAGATGCCCCCTCAAGGACTATGCTAGAGTTATATATATAAAGCTGAACATGTTTGCAGCTAACTGTTGGTCTGAACTTGGGGATCCCAATGAGGTTGCTAAAGAAAGGGCCTATGGAGCTAAAAAGGGTTGCAACATCACGGGAGGATAACAACATTATCAACCAACCAAAACCAGAACCCGTAAAATTTAAGGTGGTAGTTTCTAGCTGGATATTCTGTCACACAACAAGATACAAACAAGTAGAGCAAAGCTAACATCATCTACCCACTTAAGCCATGTGCCCATATAAATCTTTCCTCCTTTAAATTGGATGCTCAAGTCCTTTGTCACAGTACTAATACTTTTTCTTTTCTAATTTCCCTGGCTAGATATTTCGGCACAATGAGAAAGATATTATGATTACTATGTTACCCTGAAATATAGGCTTCATACATTTTAATATATTCTTATTACCTATTTTGTTAAATTTTCAAACTATGAACAGCTGCTAAATTTTGTCAAGTGCTTGATCAGTGTCCATATACATAATCATGATGCTCCTGTTAATTTAATTACTACATTTTTATCACATTGATTGAGTAGTATAAACAAGAGAGGGCTTGCTTCCTGGGTGTAAATGTCATGTAATCATGTTGAGCATTAATTTACATGTATTAATAAAATTGGTGTTATTTACTTAAGTATTCATGTATTGCTGTTGATCAAAATTTTTAAGCTATAGATTCATTTTCTTATAGTGTTTTTCACTGGGTTGGGTTCCAGAGTTATATTGACCTTATACAATTCTTTTGGAAGCTGTACTGGCATGAATTTTGAATTTGTCATAACAAAGTGAGTTCTATCATATTTGGCAATACTGGGAATATATGGTGGCCAGTAAATGATGCTGATAAGTGTGCTCCTTCGGTCTGCTTAAAATTATTTATTAAATTGGAGAGAACAAAGATAACTAATTTTAAATAGGCAGTATATTAACTTAGGAAAATAACCAAATGGCTTAAATAGACCAGTGACTAGCCTCAACTCTCATTTCTCTTTGCATTTCCACAACATAAATGGCAGGCAGGCAAGATGGCACATACCTTTATTTCTGGCTTTGGGGGAAAGATGACGAGTCAGTACAATGTCCAACTCTGCAATGTAACAAGTTCAAGGCCAGTGCAGGCTAACTGAGATTGTTCTTGACTTCAAAATATTGTTTCTAATCTCTACATACAGGCATCGACACTTACTTCATTCTGCTAGTGCCCATACTGCAGCATGTCTATGCCAGCAGGTTTAATAATTATCTCACTGTCTACTAATGTGGAATTGCCTGTCTGTTTCTCTCGTTTTTATCTGAGTTTGCAATTTTTTTATGAAATATAGTTCTTTATCCTTTCAGTAAATTTCCAACGTGGTAGGTACACCCCTCTGTAAATTACTTTTTATAAGAGTGTAGAAGTTGTCTTAGCTTTGTCAAGTTGGTAGGGCCTAATTTCTTCTGAAAGGAAAACATAAACTAAAAAAATGGTCTATGTTAGATTACATCAGATTGTAGGCAGGTCTGTGGGGTTGATTTGATTATTTATTGATGCAGGAGTGCTTAAACCAATGTGATCACAATCATCTGTATTTAGGGGTTTCTAAGTTGTGTAATTAAGTAGAAGCATGGGGAGAATGAACCACAGAGCCTCAAAACAATGTTTATCATTGTTTTCGGCTTCAAGCTCACATAGGAGTTCCAGCCCTGTCTTTCTTCAATGATGAGCAGTAATGTGGAAGTGAAAAATAAAATAAAATTACCATTCCCAATTGTATTCAGTCAGTGCTTTATTTAACCCAACAATAGAAACTAAACTCACTTTGTGGGGGGGTGGTGAGCAGAAAGATAATCTTTGCCTACTCAATACCTTCACTTAATAATCTGAGTTTAGTAATCCCCTAAGATTCCACTTTAGAAAGTTCCATGTTTCTAGGAAATCCTCCCTTTCCTCTAATTTTCTCAGCTCATTAGCAGAAATTTCCCACAGTAGCTTCTTATGGTACTTTGCATTCTATTGCGCCCCTTAGAATGTGTCACAGTAGATTTCTGACTGCATTTGAGTTTCCCTTTCTTCTTTCAGTCTACTGTAAATACAGTTTTGATTTCTTCAGATGAAGGGATAAGATGAGGACTGCACCTAGGCTGTGTCAATACAGGGCTTAAACTGAGACCAGAGCATTTCTTTCTCTGATCTGTCTTCCCTAGCCTTAGCCCTGGAAGCTTCTGGCCTCCCTACAAACTGATCTTCCAAACTGATGGATTCAATCCTCTTTCTTTTGGCTTGTGACTGAATTGGATTGCTTGTCCTCATACTGCCTTTTACAATATGCTTCAATCTTCTGGCTTCTGGTTTTCCGGCAATTCTGTCTTCACCTGGGCCTTCTTTGTTCTCTCTGCAACCTATTTTTGTAAAATCTCCTCTCCTGTGTTTTCCTTGCTCTCCCTGCAACTTGTCCCTGCAAAACTACTCCAATAATATTCCCCACACACTTACTACAACTATCACCATCTGTATCAAGCTTATTCTCTCTCCCTAAGCTGCTCTGAAATACTCTTTCCTTCCTGTGCTATTCTTGTGAGAGTGGGCAAATCTTTGAATCATTCTGTCAAATATCCTTGTCTTCCTCTCAATTGGATATCACTTTCAACCATAGTTGTTTCTTTCTACAAATTAACCTAACCTTCATTGTTAGGGGTTAAAGGTGTGTACTAAGGGCATGTTTGTATTGAAGCTAAATCATCCTGTAATCCAGGAATTATGAGCTTTCCATCTGGATCACATTGACCTGGAAGTTCTTTAGATGTGATGCTTTGCCAGAACAGCTGCATTGCTGAATTAAAATTCCTCTAAAATCTAGAAAGATGTTTGATGATTATGTTTAACTCTTTGAGGAATAAAATTTTATTTTTTAAACTCATTTCTGTTTTATTATTTTTTCTCAATTTTATATATTTCTGGTCCAACATTCATAATTCTCTACTTCCTACCATTAGGTTCAATTTGTTCATATGATAGGTTTATATTTATGTTATTTATTTAAGTTATTTCTTTGTTTTCACTTGGTGCTATAAGCTACTCTTGTAGAACTGGACATCAGTTATGCCTAAGTTATTAATGTGTTAAGTACTGTTTTTATTTGTGCTAAAAACAATGCCTAAAATTCCTCAGTGCTGTTGAAGCAAATATTTCTTTACAAGTTTTCTATATTATATTTTCATAATGGAATATAGTGTGTATGCTGACATTTTATCACCATTATCCCAAGATTTCTTAATATTTGCTCAATATTTAGGACTTTTTATGTATGAACACAAGTGCAATTTACAACTTTTATTTGACTCAGTCTCTATTGTTTATGTATTGTTTATGACATGATTGTGCTCCTGTCAAGAAAGCAAAACAACAGCCAACAGATTGGGAAAAGATCTTTACCAACCCCACATCTGATAGAGTCCAAATATCCAAGGTATACAAAGAACTCAAGAAGTTAGACACCAGAGAATCAAACAGTCCGATTTAAAAATGGGGTACAGAGCTAAAAAAATAGTTCTCGATTGAGGAATATCGAATGGCTGAGAAGCATCGAAGGAAGTACCTGACATCCTTAGTCATCAAGGAAATGCAAATTAAAACAACCCTGAGTTTCCACCTCACACCAGTCAGAATTTTTAAGATCAAAAAGTAAGATGACAGCAGATGCTGGAGAGGATGAGGAGAAAGAGGAACACTTCTCCACTGTTGCTGTTGGTAGGGTTGTAAACTGGTACAACCACTCTGGAAATCAGTCTGGCAGTTCCTCAGAAAATTGGACATAGTAATGCCTGAAGACCCAGTTATTCCACTTCTGGGCATATACCCCAGAGACACTCCAGCATACAACAAAGACACATGCACCACAATGTTCATTGCAGCCCTATTTATAATAGCTAGAAGCTGAAAAGAACCCAGATGTCCTTCAGTAGATGAATGGATACAAAAATTGTGGTGCATTTAGACAATGGAGAACTACTCAGCTATCAGAAACAATGACTATGAAATTCCTAAGAAAATGGATGCATCTAGAGAATATCATCCTGAGTGAGGTAACTCAATCACAAATGAACAGATATAATATGCAGTCACTGATAATTGGATACTAACCCCAGAAAGCTCTGAACACCCCAGAAACAACTCACAGACTATATGAAGCTCAAGAAAAACAAAGGACAAAAAAAAAAAAGAAAAAAAAAAAAAAGAAGAAGCCTCAGTCTTCTTAGGGAAAAAAATTAAATGTACAGTACCCTCTCAGAGTGTGGTACATCTGGACCTCAGATCATTAATAATCTAAGAGCTAAGATAATAACCTTGTGGAAATTTTTGGTATTCACAGATCATTATGCTTAATCTATACCCAACAAGAAATCTGTTTCTATGTTATGTTCTATCCTACTTGTACTTTATGCTTATGGTAACTAGTGGAATTTCTATGCATGCTATCAAACCTCTAAAGGAATTAAGTACTGACAAAAATATTCATATAGTGTTATGCTAAAATGCCTTTGAAAATCTGTATATGTATCCCTCTTTATTTTTAAATAAAGTGGTAAAAAACAAAAAAATACAAAAAATCTTCAAAAATATAAAATCAATCATAAACCTAATAAAATCCTCTAACCTTGTTTTCTTCTGTTGATATTGCCTCATCATTTAGCTTTTATTTTTGAGTCAATCTTCAATTTTTCATATTTACTTTCCCTACCTTCAGTCACTCTTCAATTACTTCTAATCTACCCCAATTCTAGTCTCATTTGTACTTTATCATATAGTTTATCAAAAATAAATTAATAATCTAGAAAATGTAAAAAAAATTAAAAATCTGATTTTCACATGATCATAACCATGTAAGCATCATTTTATCATTTATACAAAATACCTTGTCTGTCCTCTGACCTCTAGCCTATATGCCTTTTATAATCTATAATACATCTATTATATATGATAATAGATGATCATTTTATATAAATTTGCAATATAAAATTTATATATTACATAGATATGTATTAGCATTATTATATTTTTATTATTTAATATTAGGTAAACACAACTAGAATTTTTCATTCAGGTCTCTAAGATGATGTTTGGAAAGTTGTAAGCATGCATTGTTTCCTGCTTCTTATGGTTCTTTTCTTTCATCAAAAGCACACACTACACACCCTTGAGTTGCTTCATTGGATCTTGGATATCACAATTAACTTTCTTTTTTAACTTTCAAATTCTCTTTTTTAATTGTTTCACTAACTGTATAAATTCAAAGGACATGTCTAATTGCACAGATCCTTCTGTCATGAATCTAGTAGTGAAACTCTTTTTAGTTCAAAATATGTGTCAAAGTGAATACTTCTGTGGAAGAATACATGTAGATCCATACTTGCCACCTTACATAGAACTCAACTTTGAATGAATCAATACCTCAACATAATACCACATGCATTGCATCTGATAATAAAAAAAAAACTTTCACAATAGAACACTAATAGGAAAGACAATAAGAAAAGTACTTTATAAATTGAAACCTATGAAAGTTAAATGCACATGTGTGGCAAAGAATATTATTATGGCTGCATATGGAAAATGAAAATTACTTTTATCCACTAAACATCTAATAGATGGGTAAAATTATATATTTTAACCCATCTATTAGATGTTTAGTGGATATTATATATATATATATATATATATATATATATATATATATATATATATATCGCAAATAACTCAAATTAAAAGGGGAACAAATTGAAACAAAGAAAATTTCTAGAAGGAACAAATAAAATGTCTGAAAAGGATAAAAAAAAATTATTCAACACCTTTAGTCATCAACTAAATAAAATCATATATACTAAGGGATTTTATCTTACACCAGTCAGATTGCCAATGTCAGTGAATCAAATGACAGTTTATGCTGGCAAGGATGTGGATTAAGAGAAACACTCATCTATAACTGATGGGAGTATCAATTTATATAGGCAATATTGAAATCAGCCTGGTGATTCCTCAGGAATATGAGAATCACTTTACCTCAAGATCCAGCTATACCACCTTTGGATACATACCCAAAGGATACTTCATCTCACCACAGAGACATTTGCTTAACCATGTTCATTGCTGTTCTATTTATGATAACCCCCAAATGAAAACAACCAAGATTACTCTCAACATATTATTTTTTATAAAAAATGTGGTACATTTCCACAATGGACTATTACTCAACCATTAAATATATAAACATGAAACTCACAGGAAAATGGATGTAGCTGGAAACAAATTATTCTGAGTAACCCAGATCCAGAAAAACGAATATGGCTTTTATTCACCTATATCTGAATGGTATATGTTAGCTATTATCCCTTCATTAAACAAGCTACAATTCATAGAACCACATAGGTTAGGTATAGAGTAAGAAAATGAGTGATGGAGTTATGAATGAATAACCCTAGTCAGAAACCATAGACTAGGTTCTTATGGATGGGCAACTGATGTGAGGACAGGAATGGGAAGATCACATAGAGATGGGAGAAAACGAAGGTGCAAGAGGGGGAATGCAAAGAGGAGCAGCTGTAATTATGGGCCACTTCAGGGGTTTTGTAGAAACCTAATTCACTAGATGCTTCCTAAAATAGACACATATATGGAAGTGATCTAAATGAAATTGCCAAATAAGGAATGTGAAAACTCTAAATGGAAGTCTCCATTTAAAGTTTCCAGTGACATGAACATTAACATTTAATTAACTAGTTTGTCAAAGGGGGACCATCGGGACGCCAAAATAGCCCAAGCTGCTGGTAAGGAACTCTGACGGAATGCCACATTTACTTAACTCATAACTCATTGAAAATGGAGGAAAGATAGTAACTACTTAGACCCTTTACTATTCTGACTTGTATTCATGTTTCTGTGAGGTACTGTGCACACTATGAAAGGAGAAAAACAGGAACTCATCTAGAAACTATTAGATCTACAATTGTGACCTGCCGGTAAGAAGTGTTAAGGTGATAGTGGCAAAAATCTTGTGGGAATAACCCACCGATATCTGATTGATCTAAATTCAGTTTTTAAGGCTGGATTAGTTAGGGCTTTATTGCAGTGAACAGATGCCATGACAAAAGCAAAGCTTAAGAAAATATTTAATTGGGGCTGGCTTACAGGTTCAGAGGTTCAGTCAATTATCATCAAAACAGAGGCATGTCAGTGTCCAGAAGGAACTAATAATTTTACGTCTTCATCTGAAGGCTACTGGAAGAATACTGGATTCCAGACATCTAGAATGAGACTTAAAGCCCACTCTCACAGTGATATGCCTACTCCAACAGGGCCATATCTCTGGACCAAGCATACACAAAATATAGCAGAGGTGGAACCCATCCCTGACATTGCTAAGGTGACTAAGAGACTAACACTAGGTAGGCCAGGGACTTAAGAAAAAAAAATCAATCTTAATGTTCTGATAAAGCTTTGGATCCATGAAATGACTCCTAGTAACATTCAGCTCTATTCATAAACCCTTGACTTGCTCAGTCATTATCAGAGAAGCTTTCTTCTTCAATAAATGGAAACAAATACAGTGACTCACAACTGGAAAATATACAGAGAGAGTAAAAGATCTTGGAGAGCACTGAATAGGATGTTTTCTTCTAATCTGACCTCTCGGTGCTCAAATAACCCAGATGCATGGGATGCAGAATGAAGGTAAAAGGCAGAGAGAAGAACGGACATCAAGAAAACCGTGCCTTTTGAAGATAGCATGTCATGGATTGGAAAGATCAACATTTTAAAAATGGCCATCCTACCAAAGCATTCTACAGATTCAACGCAATCCCCACCAAAGTTCCAACACAGTTCTTCATGGAATTGGAATGATCAATGTGCAATTTCATATGAAACAACAAAAGACCCAGAATAGCAAAATCCATCCTCAACAACAAGAAAACATCTGCGGGAATCACTATCCCTGACCTCAAGCTATATTACAAGGCAATTCTGCTGAAAACTGCATGGTACTGGTACAGAAATAGGCATGTGGATCAATGGAATAGAATAGAAGATCCAGAAATGAGCCCTCACATATATGGTCACCTGATTTTTGACAAAGGAGCAGTAAACATTCAATGGAAAAAAGACAGCCTATTCAACAAATGGTGCTGGTCCAACTGGCACTCAGCATGCAAAAGAATGAAAATAGACCCTTTCTTATCTCCTTGTACAAAGCTCAAGTATAAGTGGATCAAAGATCTCCACATTAAACCAGATACACTAAAACTATTAGATGAGAAAATAGGGAAAACTTTAGAACATATAGGCACAGGAGAAATTTTTATGAACAAAACACTAATGGCTCAAGCTCTAAGGTCAAAGATTAACAAATGGGACTTAATGAGATTGCAAAGTTTCTATAAGGCGAAGGATATTGTCAAGAAAACAAAACGGCAGCCAACAGAATGGGAAAAGATCTTTACCAACTCCACATCATATAGAGGCCTAATATCTAAGGTATACAAAGAACTCAAAAAGCTAGACACCAGAGAATCAAATAACCCTATTAAAAAATGGGGTACATAACTAAACAAAAGGTTCTCAGTTGAGGAATATCGAATGGCTGAGAAACATCTAAGGAATTGCTCGACATCCTTAGCCATCAGGGAAATGCAAATCAAAACAACCCTGAGATTCCACCTCACACCAGTCAGATTGGCCAAGTTCCAAAACTCAGATGACAACAGATGCTGGCGAGGTTGCGGAGAAAGGGGAACACTTCTCCACTGTTGGTGGGGTTGCAAACTAATACAACCACTCTGGAAATCAGTCTGGCGATACCTCAGAAAATTGGACATAATACTACCTGAAGACCCAGCTATTCCACTTCTGGGCATATACCCCAGAGACACCTTAGTACACAACAAAGATATATGCACCACAATGTTTATAGCAGCTCTATTTATAATAGCCAGAAGCTGGAAAGAACCCAGATGCCCTTCAGAAGATGAATGGATACAAAAATTGTGGTACATTTACACAATGGAATACTACTCAGCCACCAGAAACAATGACTTGACCAAATTCTTAAGAAAATGGCTGCATCTAGAGAATATCATTCTGAGTGAGATAACCCAGTCACAAAAGAACAGACATAATATGCAGTCACTGATAGTGGGATGCTAACCCCAGAGGCTCGCACTGCCCCAGAAACAACTCACAGACTGTAGGAAGTCCAAGAAATAAAGAAAAGAAAACAAAACAAAACAAAAAAATCTTTATACAACAAGAAAACTTTGACTATTTTCATGTTACATTTTGTTTTGCATGTACTTTGTGCCTATTGTAACAATTGGGTTTTCGATGCATACTGTCAAACCTTTAAAAAGATCAAGTACTGACTATTCATATAGATTTATGTAAAAATTATTTTAAAATCTGAAAAAAAGTACTGACAAAAATGTATTGTATAATTTTACGCAAAAAATGCTTGAAATTTGTACATTTGTCTCTGTTTTGTAAAATAAAGGTGTTAATAATAATAAAAAAAGAAACAGGCAATTGACAAAAAAAAAATAAAGATAGCATGAACTCACAGAGATTGTGGCGTGATGCACAAGAACTGTATGTGGTATCTCAGTTCTGAGAGAAGACATAAACCTAATCCCCCATCCTTAATTTAGAAACTGTTTGCAACTGATGAGTTCTCTTCAGTGGTGAATCCCAGGCGAAACCAACCACTCTTAAAGACAAGCCCCATATCCAGGAGTAGATGGTCAAATCAAAACAAACTCAGGAGCATCTTTGTACATTCTTTGTCCCTTAGGGTTATGGCGAATGTATTATGTCACCCAGTTTTGTGTGTCTCTGGGATTCCAGTCTTTGCAAGCCCACATCTCCACATCTATGTTCGCTTGTTATGTATTTGTTTTTCTTTTGGCATTTTCCTTTGTTTGCTTGTTTGATTTATCCTATTCCAGTTTTTATTTTACTTTATTTTATTTTGTTTAGTCAATTCTCCTTAAATGCTCCCCTTTTTTTCCCCTAGGAAGAAGCAGAAAGCATATGAATTTGAATGGGAGGAAAGGTGGAAAGGGTCTTAGAGGAGTTGGGGGAAAGGGAACCTGTAATCAGAATATATTGTATAAAAATCTATTTTCAATAAAAGATAAAGGAGGAAAAAGGAAACAATTTTATATCACAGACAAAGATATGTGTTGTTTTAATGACATATAACTCCTTTTTAATTGTTTTCATTTTATTCGTTTTCTATTTTCTCAATTTGCTCTGTTTTCCATCTATCTTCTTTATAGTTGATTGACATTAATAGTTGTTAAATATCAATTGCTTTTTAGATTTTTCATAGGTTTGCATGTTACTTTGATCAGTTGTTGAAAAACAGTGCTACTGTGGTGGTTTCATGTTTGTTTATTCTATGTGATCTATAGGCTTATCTAGATATATTACTAATTTGTATCTTAGATATCTTCTATATATTTTATAACTTAGTCTCTGTGTGTGTGGGGGATTGGGGTTGTGGTGGAAATAATTAATGTGACCTTATAGCACTTCTTAGTTTTTTTTATACAGTATTCTTTTGGAAACTTTTAATAAATATTTGATGTCCAGGCCCTAAGTGCCAAACACTCTGATTCAGAACTTCAGTGTTGTCTCATGGAGTGTAATCTTTAGAAGCTCTGTTTATTCATACACTTAAGATAAAGCCCTAGAATTGTGATAAGAGAAATGTTGGTTAAACTACAAATAGAACAACATCTTGTAGTGCTGACAGGCTCTTAGCCAACAGAGTCTAAAGTGGAGTTCAAGCAACAAGAAGTGAAAAATGTAGTTAGTATAGTCAGGGTCTTCTTAAAGTTTATAAATATATACATGATTAGACATAGCTGTTTCAAATTCAAATACTCTACATCTGCTAGTTCAGTCAACTAAATCAGTACATATTAAATTGCATATATCATCAGCAAATATCTATTGATGATTCTGAGTAATACTTCAAGTCAAAATAATTGTTTAGGTGATACCTAAGATGTTGTAGATAATATGTGAGAGCTTTAAAAATCAAAGACAAATTTTCTTGCATCACATAAAATTGTTATGTTCTGTATAGTATTAAAATGAATGTTGGACTTTTTGCCACTGTTCATGGAGTTTATATTTGAAAGTTATCAGGTCATGTAGGTGAATATTTATAAAAGAAAGAAAATCTCCCTCTCTGTCTTTCCCTCTCCCTCTCCCCCCTTCAATTCCCCTCTCTCCCCCTCCCTCTTCTCCTCCCATCTCCCCCCTCTCTCCATCTCTCTCTCCACAGAAGGAAGGAAGATAACAACTTATTCCATAAAGAGGGGAGTGTTTATTCTTTTACTTGTGAACATCTTTTTTCTTACTTAAAAGTTTAAGTGTTTTTACATGTTACTATCTATTATCTATTTTTAGTGTTATTATTTTGATTAATTTTTACAATTGTTTTTTACTATGAGAGATTTTCTAAATATCAAAATGTCATTTTGTGATCAGATTGTTGGAAAAATTGGATTTCAATAGTCTTGATTTTAGCCCCAACATTTGTTAGAACTATTGAGAAAGTGAGGATATATTTAGGTAACAATCATGTTTCTATATGACATAGCCTTGCTAGATAAAAATACTATTTGATTTAATAACTACTTTTAGGATTTGGTTAAATTACTCAGTCTATAATCAGCATGTTTCTTCACCAACCGTCTGCAACAATTCATTTCAAATATAATGCACAGTTTACAATATTTTCTGTATTCTGTATTTTATCTCTCTGGGTTATGTAGACAACAGTCAAGCTTCTTTACTTCTATTGTAATGGTATTTATTTTCAATTCACTGTACTGTGAAGAAAAAGATCACTCTAGTAAGATTTTCTTGAGAACAGATGTACTTTGAGTTATTTTAATTAAGTGCAAATTACTTCCTTCATTAAGGCTTAATCAACCATGTGAGCAAAATAAATTAAGTATGAAGTAAGGAGGAGTCTACCTTTTAGGAAAATTAAAATAGCATACTTAGTCTGCCCATAGATATACAGTTTAAAACAGTGAAATATTCATAAAAGTTATAAATATAAATTCATCAGATATCAGACCAAGTAAGTATTTAAAAGTGTTTGTCATATGTATCCCTGTGCATAAGAAACTTAAATGAATTGAATACATCTTCTTGATTTCTATATAATACACCTAGTCTATATATAGCTTGTTACTTTTCTAATATTTAAAATTATTTAAAATGAAAAGAAACTGTAAAAGGGTAAAATATGCATTTAATGGGTTAAAAATATTGAGAAACTTACCAAAAGTCTAATGAAAGATACTAAGAATGGTAGGAAAAAAATAAAAATAAAGGTTTATGGACAGAGGTAGCATTGTTTAAAAATACAAGCTCAGACTCTTCATCTAACTTACATATTTAGACTACATCACACATGCAGCTATGATAATTTGTTATGTACTTTATGGACTTAATTTACAATTAAGTATTTGCACCAGAGACTAAATGGACCACAAAGCCTTAAAATTAAAACTGAGACTTTTCAAGGACAAATCTGAGAAAATTATTGCAATCATATAGCATCTCTGTAATTTCAAGCAGACTAAACACCCTGGCATTATAGCCCAGGCTTTGACAATTAAATAGAGCTGGTGCTCAGAGCTCATTTTCCATTTTCTTTTTGGCTTATATTAAACAAGATTCTCACAAATATTTTCTTTTGACATGAGAAGACAGTCTCAGTAAAGGATTGTTTACATTGGGAAGGCCTATGAGCATGTCTGTCGGGGGACTATCTTAATTAACTTAATTAATATGGGCATAGGATGAGCCAGCCCAGTAAGAGCTGTGCTATTCCCTAGAGTGGAACTCCTGAACTATATGAATATGAAAATCGACCTGTGCACAACAAAGTATGCAGCATACAAGCATTTATTTATCTCTGCTCCAGACTGTTGATAGGATGTAACCAGTGGCCTCCCTTTTCTACCAGTGTGGTTTCTCAGTGATTCTATAATTATAACTAGGGATCAAAGCCTACACTAGACTCCTTTCCCCTCCATTTCTTCCTAAATGCTACGTCCTTCATGATATGTTTGGGGATAGCTGTGAAAGCATTTGCTGAGAGTATTAACTGAAGAGCAAGCTACTTTTTGAAAGTGAGCAACCCTAATCCATGAGTAGATATAGTATAATGACTAAAATTCAAATAAACATAGGAAGTCAACGGGATGCTGGCTTTCTTCACTCTATGCTTCCATGCCCACTGAGAAGTGAGCAAGTCACGCTTGCATTGTTCCACTGCTATGTACGTTCCCACCATCATGAAGTGCATGGCAATAGCAATAAGCTGTATGTATTGGGATTCTTTTGGACTAGTTTTTACACAGAAATAAAGTTGAATAAGTGATAAAGACAAAAAAATTTATCTTAGTCTTTTGGGGCCATTGTTTCCTGTCATTTTCTAACCAAGGAGCTGATTGCTTGTATTTTGCTGTACTTTGGTTTTTATGTCCTGAGATGGGGTTTTTGTGCTTTTTAGTAATTAAAAACTGTATTAGAGGAAGAGACATAGAGGAGAATAGATACTCTCTGCTTTTCCTTTCCCTAGACTCTGAATATAAACAGAGATGAAGAGATTAGGGGAGTTCAGCACCATATTGATCTGTAGAATAAATTTGTAAGTTATGAAGAAAAATACCATTCTTAGTTTCTAATTTTTTTGGTTCTGTTTTTTTCAGTGACCATTGCCACAGTCCTTCATCGATCTGCAGCACTGAGTTTTGCTAGTTTGTCAAAAATAAATTTTTCAGGTCATTTATGTCCTTATAAATGGTAGCGCTGGGAGAAAAAAGTACTTCTCTGGATAAAATACTTGAAAACAAAATATGAGAACACTAGTACAGCACACAGGGTTTTGTTGAAGCAAGGAATAGAATGTGCAAAGGTAATGTTGTCATTTTCTAAAAAGAAGATATCATTTAAGCAAATATATTTGTAAGTACATACTTTACACATTCAAGCTTGGAATGAAGTAAACAACAAAAATTATGATGTTACTAACACTAAACTTTGGTTGTGGATGAATTAGAATCTATGAAGTAATATTAACCAGAGTGTGGTTTCATTTTCTTCACTGGATCCTTTATTTTGTAGCTCTATTACAAAAGACTAAATTGGGGTATGGAAGAGCTGATGCAAGAAAAACAAGAGCATTATAAACCTCAAGCCTGCAGAGAGTGGTGGCACAAGACACCTCAGATTCCACCTCTATAATCTCAGGAGAAAGGGAGATTGATAGTCAAAATCATCCTATTCCAAATAGTTATATCATGTTTCAAAGAGTTTGAAAAGCTTCATGTTATATTTGCAGTTACATTTCCCCCTTCATGGAGAATATCAATATTAGAATTATCTGGTAAAGTGATAAAAATTATAATGTTGCCATAAAATATGACTTAACTATATAGACATGTGAAGAATAACTTCAAGAGATGATTGGCTGTTTTTTTTTCTTTAGCTCTTTACTTCAAGAAGGCTTGCATTGACAGAAATTAGAGTCAAGTCTGAGGAGGTAGAGGTGTGGGTGACTGCCCACTCTTTTTTAAAGCTTCACTACTGTTTTGTTTTTTTTCCTTTTTAAAATTTTTATTTAATCTTTTTTATTGGATAGTTTTTGTGATTTGCATTTCAAACATTATCTCCTTTCCCTACCTCTGATTTTTATGAGGATACTACTACTCCCACCCACACACTCCCACTTCTCCACCCTGGCATTTCTATACACTGGGGAAATGAACATTCACAGGACCAAGGGCTTCTCCTTGATGCCAGGCTAGGCCATCCTCTGCTACAGACGTGGCAGGAGCCATGGCTCCAGCTCCACTACTTTCTTATCCACCAACATCTGCTAAATTACCTACCCATAATTGGTCAACTCTGATCATTGCTCTAAGACAAGCTGTAGAGAAGACATACAGCAATTTCTGTATCCATTCATCCAAAATGCTTCTAAAAGAGCTTCGGAGATGGCTCAGTGGTTGAGAACATTGACTGTTCTTCCAGAGGTCCTGAGTTCAATTCCAAGCAACTACATGGTGGCTCACAAAATGCTTTTAAAAATCTGGACATATATCTCATTTTTTTTTTAATAAAGTTGTAAGGGAAACAAAAGAAGGAGAGATAAGTGTCTGCAATAATAATATAAAATAAAATGTTTGACAGGGATGTGAGAAATATCCCTTGGTTTGTTACAGTGTACATATGTTAATAAAATGACAGTATTGATCCATTGACAAAAATTCAAGTGAAGATACATGTGATCTCGTTTAAACCTGGTATCACATGAGTTTATATTACCCACCGATTTTTTTTCCTTGAAATAAATACCCAGTAAGGAATTTCAGGAGCAAATGGAAATGCTATCTTTAATTTTTTTGACAAGTTTCTCTTCTGTATCTTATTATGCCTAACATAATTTCCATTCTTATCAGTGATGAACAGGGTTCAGTTAATCTCACCTTTCTCACATTATCTTTTTGTGTTATTCATTACCATCCCGGTCTACATCAGATCATAGCACTGATATATTGAGTCTCCTTTTCCTGTTGTTAAATATGCCTATCAGCCGTTGCAAGTCTTTCTATGCATTATCTGTTCAGATTCTTTGCACATTCTAAATTTAATCATTTGATTTCTTACTATTGAGTGCTTTGTGTCATAATTTTATGTGAATTCTATAAATCACTGTTCATCACATGTATAATTTTTAGATATTTTCTCTTTATATCATATTTACAAATGTAAGTGGTATTGGTAATGTTAGGGGTTTTCATAAATATATAGATATATCTGGCTGTTTGTTTAATATTAGTCTATGAATGTTATTGTAAGGATGACTAATTACCAATTATAACTCATCTCTTGTTAAGATTGGTTTTTCTGCTTTCAGCATTCTTTGGAATCCTGTAGTTTTTATTTCCTAGGTGTGGGTCCATGTGAGATTCTCCCCTTTCCTAAATTGGTTGGTATTGTACTGGTTGGGCAGCCATATTGGCATGTTATGAGAATAGCTTTTCTATCCTTCCCAGGATGCACATCTTAGTATACTCCTTGTTCCTCTGGCTTTTATAAACTTTTCATACAGTGTTCATGCTGTTCCGCAAGCCTTGGATAAAGGAATTGTTTTGTATATGTATTCATTTGGGCTTGTTATGCCAGAACTGGTGGTTCCCTTCATTTTGACAAGGTGTGGTTTTCTGTAATGATCCCCAACTGTTGCAAGAAGAAGTTTCTTTGATGAGAGGTTAGAAATTCACATCTTACTCTCTGGAGCTAGACTCCATATTTAAGAGAGAAGATGTGGCATATTTCTGTTTGGGTTTGGTGAACCTACATTAGCATATTTTCTAGTTCCAACTCTTTTTTTTTTCCTCTCTTACAACTTTATTTAAAAAAGAGGAATACATGTACAGATTTTTAAAGGCATTTTGGCATAACATTATATGAATATTTCTTGTCAGTACTTAATTTTCTTAGAGGTTTGATAGCATGCATTGAAATCCCAGTAGTTACCATAAGCATAAAGTACATGTAGAACAGAATGTAACAAGGCTATATTCTTTTTTATATATAACATCATTAATTTACAAAACAAAGATAAATGTACAGATTTCAAGCATTTTTGCGTAAAATTATACAATACATTTTTGTCAGTACTTTTTTTTTCAGATTTTAAAATAATTTTTACATAAATCTATATGAATAGTCAGTACTTGATCTTTTTAAAGGTTTGACTGTATGCATGGAAACCCAATAGTTACAATGAGCACAAAGTACATGCAAAACAAAATGTAACATGAAAATAGTCAAAGTTTTCTTGTTTTGTAAAGATTTTTTTGTTTTGTTTTGTTTTCTTTATTTCTTGGACTTCCTACAGTCTGTGAGTTGTTTCTGGGGCAGTGCGAGCCTCTGGGGTTAGCATCCCACTATCAGTGACTGCATATTATGTCTGTTCTTTTGTGACTGGGTTATCTCACTCAGAATGATATTCTCTAGATGCAGCCATTTTCTTAAGAATTTGGTCAAGTCATTGTTTCTGGTGGCTGAGTAGTATTCCATTGTGTAAATGTACCACAATTTTTGTATCCATTCATCTTCTGAAGGGCATCTGGGTTCTTTCCAGCTTCTGGCTATTATAAATAGAGCTGCTATGAACATTGTGGTGCATATATCTTTGTTGTGTACTAAGGCGTCTCTGGGGTATATGCCCAGAAGTGGAATAGCTGGGTCTTCAGGTAGTATTATGTCCAATTTTCTGAGGTATCGCCAGACTGATTTTCAGAGTGGTTGTATTAGTTTGCAACGCCACCAACAGTGGAGAAGTGTTCCTCTTTCTCCGCAACCTCGCCAGCATCTGTTGTCATCTGAGTTTTGGATCTTGGCCAATCTGACTGGTGTGAGGTGGAATCCCAGGGTTGTTTTGATTTGCATTTCCCTGATGGCTAAGGATGTCGAGCACTTCCTTAGATATTTCTCAGCCATTCGATATTCCTCAACTGAGAACATTTTGTTTAGTTCTCTACCCCATTTTTTAATAGGGTTATTTGATTCTCTGGTGTCTAGCTTTTTGAGTTCTTTGTATACCTTAGATATTAGGCCTCTATCTGATGTGGAGTTGATAAAGATCTTTACCCATTCTGTTGGCTGCCGTTTTGTTTTCTTGACAATGTCCTTCGCCTTACAGAAACTTTGCAATCTCATTAAGTCCCATTTGTTAATCATTGACCTTAGAGCTTGAGCCATTGGTGTTTTGTTCAGAAAAATTTCTCCTGTGCCTATATGTTCTAAAGTTTTCCCTACTTTCTCATCTAATAGTTTCAGTGTATCTGATTTAATGTGGAGATCTTTGATCCACTTACACTTGAGCTTTGTAGAAGGAGATAAGAAAGGGTCTATTTTCATTCTTTTGCATACTGAGTGTCAGTTGGACCAGCACCATTTGTTGAACAGGCTGTCCTTTTTCCTTTGAATGTTTGCGGCTCCTTTGTCAAAAATCAGGTGACCATATACATGAGGGCTCATTTTTGGATCTTGTATTCTATTCCATTGATCCACATGCCTATTTCTGTACCAGTACCATGCAGTTTTCAGCACAATTGACAATGTTATATTCTTAGCTCTTGGATTATTAGTGATTTAAGGTCCAGGTGTACCACACTCTGAGAGGGTGATATACATTGTTTTTTTCTAAGAAGGACTGAGGCTGTATTTTTTTTTTTTTTGGCCTTCAGTTTCCTTGAACTTCATATGGCCTGTTAGTTGTTTCTGCGGTGTTCAGAGGATACTAACCCCAGATAGTTCCAAGTTTTTAAATGCTTATTTCCAGCTGAGAAAAAAATCTACTGTATCTCTTTGCCACATATTTATTGGCCAATTATAATTGTAGGGCTTTTAGGTTGTCTCCTTTCCTAGCTATTGTAGTGGCAGTGAACTCTGTTACTGTGGAATTGGATATCTGAATACTCTGGGCATATGCCAGTGAGTGGTATCTCTGTGTCAAGTGAAATATTTATTATTAGTTCCTTGAGTGTTCTCTGCACTGAATTCCAAAGGGTCTTTACCAGTTTTGATGCCTGTCAACACGAAATATTGTTGTTCCATCACCACATCCTGCCTCTCCAGTATTTTTTGTCTGTTAATTTATTGATCCTAACCACTCTCACTGGAATACAAAGAAATATCAAAGTTCTTTGGATTGCCAGTTCTTTAATTGCTACCAATGTTGAACATGTCTTGAATTATTTCTCGGCCATTTTTATTTCTTCTGTTGAGATCAACTCCATGTTCAGATCTATGGCTCCAATTTTTTTTAACATTTCTTATTTTTCTTTTATTATATATTCTGTATTTACATTTGAGATGTTATCCCTTTCATTTGTCTTCAAGAAGGTGCACTCCCTCCTCATCACCCTCTCCACCCTATTGCCTTGGCATTCCCCTACTTTAGGAAAACGTGCCCTCTCCGAACCAAAGGCTGTACATTGATGCCAGACACTGATATCTTCAGCAACCTATGCAACTGAATCAATATGTCTCTGACTGTATGCACAAAGGTTGGAGTTTTACTCCATCATAGTTTTGGAAAGTTTGGTTAATTTATAATATAGTTCTTCCCATGAGGTTGCAACCCCTTTTAGCTCCTTCGGTTCTTTCTTTAGCACCTTCATTGGGGTCCCTGTGTTCAGTCTAAAGGTTAGCTGCAAGCATCCTCAGCTGTATCTGTGTGACACTGACAGTGTCCCTGAGGAGGCATATCTCTCTGGTTTCTGCCAGTAAGTACTTCGTCGCTTCAGCAAAAGTGCTTGAATTTGGTAGCTGCATATGTAGTGGATCCCCAGGTGTAGAGGTTTCTGAGTGATCTTTTCTTCAATTCCTGTTCCTCTATTTGACCTTGCATTTCCTCCTGTAAGTGTTTTGTTCTCCCTTCTAAGAAGGACTGAGGCATCCCCATTTTGGCCTTCCTTCTTTTAGAGCTTCATAATGTTTGTAAATTGTTTCTTGATCATTCAGAGCTTTCTGGAACTACTATGCACTTATCAGTGAGTGTACACCATGTGTGTTCTTGTGTGCCTGGTTTGCCTCATTCAGGATGATAGTCTAGTTCCATCCATTTGCCTAAGAATTCATAAAATCATTGTATTTAATAGCTAAATAGTACTGCATTGTGTAAATGCACCATACTTTCTATAACTTCTGTTGAAAGACATCTGGGTCCTTTCCAGCTTCTGGCTCTAATAAATAAAGCTGCTATAAACAAGGTGGAACATGTGTCCTTGTTATATTTTGGAGTATCTTTGGGGTATATGCCCAGGAGTGGAATAGCTGGGTCTTCAGGTAGTACCCTTTCCAGTGTTCTTAGGAACCACTAGACTGATTTCCAGAGTGGTTGTACCAGCTTACAACCCCAATAACATTGGAGGACTGTTACTCTTTCTCCACATTCTAGCCAGCATCTGCTGTCACCAGAATTTCTGATCTTAGCCATTCTAATTGGTGTGTGGTGGAACATCAGGGTTGTTTTGATTTGCATTTCTTTGATGACTAGGGTTGCTGAGCATTTCTTTAGGTGTTTAACAGCCATTTGATATTCTTCAGGTGAGAATTCTTTGTTTAGCTCTGTACCCCATTTTTTAATAAGATTATTTGATTCTCTAGAGTCTAACTTCTGTGTTCTTTGCATATATTGGATAATAGCAGTCTATCAGATGTAGAATTTGTAATCTACAATCTGTTGGCTGCATTTTTGTCTTCTCAACTTTGTCCTTAGCCTTACAGAAGCTTTGCAATTTCAGGTGGTTCCATTTGTTGATTCTTGATCTTAGAGCATAAGCCATTGGTGTTCTGTTCAGGAAAGTTTTCCCTGTGCCTATGTGTTCTAAGCTCTTCCCCACTTTTTCTTCTACTAGATTCAGTGTACCTGGTTTTATATGAAGGTTTTTGATCCACTTGCACTTGAGCTTTGCACAAGGAGTTAAGAATGAGTAAATTTGCCTCCTTCTGCATGCAATGCAGAATGAATGCCAGTTGGACCAACACCACTTGTTGAAGAGGTTGTCTTTTTGTAATTGAATTTTTTAGCCCCTTTGTCAAAGATCAAGTGACCAGAGTTGTTTGGGTTAATTTCTGGAACTTTAATATTAGTTTGACATTTCTTTCTTTTTTCCTTCTTTCTTTCCTTCCTTCCTTCCTTCCTTCCTTCCTTCCTTCCTTCCTTCCTTCCTTCCTTCCTTCTTTCCTTCCTTCCTTCTTTCTTTCTTTCTTTCTTTCTTTCTTTCTTTCTTTCTTTCTTTCTTTCTTTCTTTCTTTCTTTCTATTTTCTCTCTATACATTTAGTTCTTTATACATTCAGTTTGGTACTTCTGTATCATATATACAACTAAAAATGATTCTGTAATCTTATTTTTCATTCAACTAATTGTTTAGTGGCACTTTTGATAACTAGAATATTCTGTTAGAGAGAATAGTATTTGTTGGCAGAGAATTATAGCAATTCTAGAGAGGTTAAATTCGAATGTATTTTCTAAATGTAAGGGTCAGGCTTAGTGAAATAATTGGTGTTTGTTTACAGAAAGTCTAATGGAAAACTAGATTTTTGACATATATATTATGAGTCTAAGTTCTGTGTTCATATATATATATATATATATATATATATATATATATATATATATATATATGCCTGTCTATGTAGGCAGCTTAGATTTGTTTTAAAAAAGCATTTTTTTCTTTTATCCAGTGAACATTAGTATGCTTATTTGATTGAATTTCAAGAAAACCTGCACCTACAGATCAAGTAATGTAATTTTATGGGTGCATTTATTTAATGTACACATATTTGAAATAAAATGTCTTGTGAATAATCAGTGGGCCTGTTGAGTTTCTCTAACAGTAAAATCTCATTTTTCACATTTCTGCCTACTGAGTTATTATTATAAACTGTATCAAAAGCTACCTAACTACTTAGAACTAAATTGATTCCTATGCCCCTCAAATAAGCAGTCTTGAAACAAAATCATAAAGGTGGCAGGAAGAGCTTAAATTTGTAAATGAAAATCTCAAACAATCCTATCTGAGCTACAGACCTCCAAAGCTCTCTCAGGAGTTTTAATTAAGGATAATGATCTTCTCTCTTCAGAAAGAGACACTTTAAAAGTTTATGGGGGGAAAAGCAATAGATCTTAAATCCATGTGAGGACTCAGAGAGAAGCAGCATATACTCATCCTGCTGCTATAATTGAAGCTCTTTCAAAGATTTAATTCCTACCCCTTCCTTTTTGCCAACGGCTAATTTTTTGCATGCAGTGATAAGGTTCAATACCTACTCAGGCTCAGAGATGTTTTCCACGGGGCTTAGAAAACACTGCTGTTGATAAAGATAGAACTTCCTCTTTTTTGAGGGAAGGAATTATTCATCAATATAAAGTGTTTTATTTTAATTATCTCTTTGTTACATACTCATAAGCCAATAAGGTTTCTCTCAAAGAATTAATCTTTTACCTTAGACCGGTTGATCTTCATACTGTCTAATCCATCTAGTATAGTGCAAAATTAAAAAAAAAAAAAAAAAACTTCTCCTTCAGGTAATGTAGATGACTAGACCCCCTTCATAGTTATATAATGTAGACTGTATACAGCATTATGATTTAAATCTTGTTCGTTAAAAATGAATGATGCTATACTATAAAATCTAGATTTCTAGTGTATCCTTGTGAAAAAGACTTACCTGCTAATATTGAATGTGCATTATTTTATAGTTTCTATAGCAGAAGGTCCCACATTCAGCTGCCCACTCATCACTTTTACTCAAACAGTTCAGACCAATCTACATGAGGTTCATCTTTCAGACATGAAATGAAAATGAAGTACAAGTCATGGTGATGCTCATAGTTTTTTTTTAATGAGCAGGAAAATTTTCAGTTCTGCTGTATGAAATGAAATAGTGCCGTAGAGAATCATTCTACCATCATGTCTACTGCACGATACTGTAGAAAAACAAATTGTTACATGAGATTAAAGCAACCCATTCCTCTTCATTCACAGAAATCTTTTCCTTTTCCAACCCATCATATGTAAAATAATAAAAAAATAAAAATAAGTAAATAGTTGAAATAGTATTTTTTTTCAATTTTAAAAATGACTTAAAAAATTCAAAATTAACATAAAAGATGAGACATTATGAAGACATCTAGAAAGTAATGTGTTTAATTATGAAAACTTCATTACTGGGTTAGATTTGTGTCATAATAAAAGTACCATGGTATTTTAATTTTAAAAAATGTAGAAACCTTTTCATAATAAGTCTACTGAATATTACAATAAAAATGTGCTTCATCAAATGAAAGAGAAAATTTACCTGGAAATTTACATTCTAACATGTACAATGCTCTCAGAAACGTGGCTGAAGAGAAAGTATAAGAGATTGTAAAATACTCTATAGAACGATGAGGCATAAATAGAACAGTTAGGATTTTATTATAAATATAATTTTATGGCAAAATTTATGAAATGTAGCCTTTGATTAATCTACTTCTGTGGAACACAAATCTTTATTTATGGCCAAGATGACTAAGAGTTTTCTGTGTTCTAATGATTTTTTCATTCTTATATATGTCAGGGGAGGAAAAAAATGAGTCATCAATTATAGGAATAATATAAATTATCCTGAAACTCATCGGCTATTGGAAGATGGAGTAAGAAGGTGGTAGAAAATACTGTCTTTTTTTTTTTTTTTTTTTTTGTTAAATACAATTCAAAAAAAAATGTTAGGATGATGCCTCTCCTGAACATAATATGCAATACCACTTTATATACTTTCAACTACTGAAATATCTACATGATTTACAGTTCTCAGCATTTCTTAATATTTTATGCAAAATGTTTTTGTACAACCTGATACTCATTCTCCTTAAAAATCAAAAAATAACCTGGTTATGTTTATGTTTCATTTAATTTCTCTGAACATATATTGTCATGTGGCCCAAGCTTCTGTTTTCCTCAATTTTCAAAGAACTTAGAAGATAGAGAAGGTAGGTGCATATAACCATGTTTTAGAAAAGCTTACATTCTATTTACTTTTATACTCTAGCCAAATTTCATATGCATTAATGAAAAAATAAATGAGTAAAATAAATATACAGAGTATATAAAATATTTTTAATATCCTAGTATTTTTGTTACTGTGATATATAATACTAGAATAAAAAACGTTAGGAGATAATAAGTTTAGTTTCAGCTCATTTTCAGGTAACAGCACATCATTGCAGAAGTTTCAGACAGGGACATAAAGAATCTTGTCATATTCACAGTTAAGAGCATTTAAAAAGTGAATGCATGCATACCACTTAGTGGTCAGTTAGCTTTCAATATTGCTACAGACCAGGATCCCCTGCTGAGGGAATGCTGCCACCTAAAGTGGTTTGGATCTTCTACTTCAGTTATATTATTAATAAAAATTTATCATATTTGAGAATAGAGAGACCCCTCATGGAAACTCACATCCCAGAATTTCTAGGTTTTGTCAATTTGACTATATACTAATCATCATTGTTATCACCAAGCCTTAAGTATTAGTTTTGTGTTATGTAAAGTGCAAAAAAAAAAATGTTGAATGCTTACCTGTCCAAATGTCTGTGATATATTGTGCTTTACTGTATTGGAAGATGGGGATAAAGCCAGCTTATTCAGAGGTCATGGTCTTCCTTACTCTTTCACAAACAAAATCACACCCACACAAAAGTGTTATTTGACTTCAATCTATCCTTCAAGAGCCCCTGCTTAAATGCCAAGAAAGAAAGGATAATAAAATTAAAGAGAGAAAGTAGTAATGAAAAGAAAGCATTCAGAGTTTAAATACAAGATACTCTGAGATCTTAAAAAATGGGTATTGTGAGTGATTTCTTGAATTGCCTCACTTAATGTCACAAAAACCCCTGGAGTAATTGGAATACTTGTCCCACAGTACTACCTAAAGGAGAAAGAAATTATTCAGCCTACTGATTTATCCATAGAAATAATCTGCAGAAAGAAGACTTGAGTGCTGAACCAATTTTATGCTGTCAACATCTGAAAAGCGTATTGCCCAAAGGAAAGCATAAAAGCTCCGAGGATCTGGAAATTCTGCAAGTTTCTTGCTTTTCATTAAAACGATAGCTTTGGCACTGTGCTACATTTTCTCTACAAGAACAAAGTTTCTTAAGAAATTATGTTGAAAACTCAATTTTCACTAAGGAGTATCAAGTAGAGAAGCATGGGACATACACTTAACAGGACTAACTGAAGTGCCCATCATCTGGGCCGGATTTGTGTGATGAGTGTCTAATGGTTTCATGGGCTTGCCTGCCCTAGGGACTCTAGGAGAAAGAAGAACAAATTGATTAATGGCTTCTTGGATATTAAAGTGTTGTGGTGAATATATGTATTAAACTGGAAACGAGTACACAAGTGAATATATATATACATTCATACATACATACATACATACATACATACATATATATGTGTATATATTAGGAAGAAACATTGTGTAGATCTCAGGAAAAGCAATATTCAAAGAATACCAATAAACTATTTTGATGAATATTAGCACAGGTTCCTTTGACTTGTCCTATGGATATAGTGGAAGAACTCATATCTCAGAGAGAGATAACATACGCACTTTTCAAGAGAAGTTCAGCTGGGTCTATTTGAAGAGACAAAGGTAATTTGTTTTTGGTAAAGGTCTGAAATGGGCATGGTTTGAATGATGCTGATAGAGGAATAATCAAATACATTCTTCAAGAAATTTTGTTGTTTTTACTAATTGTATTACTGAAAAAAAATTAAAATTTTAAAAATGAGAAGGATGTTTGCTTAGCATGCACAAGGCCTTGGGTTTAGTTTCTAGCACCCAAATAAACAATTAAATACATGAATTATCAAAAGACTGTGTAAACTGGGTACCAAAGAAATTACTCAGATGTCCAAAGCACATACCATATGCTGTAACCATTATTGAAATTGTTTCCCAGTGCCCACCTGGGCAGCTCATAACCACCTAGAACTCCAACTCTAGGGGATCCTTCACTCCCTTAGACTTGCCATACTCACTTCCCTCACACAAATAAAGAAGCTCACATACATGTACATATACAAGTAATTAAAAATAAAATAATATATTTTTAAAAGAGACTGTGATTTACTTCCCTTTCTCCGTCCTTCCTTTTTCTTCCTTCTTTCATTCATTTGTTTCTTCCTTCCTTCCTTTCTTTTCTTTTCTTCCTCCCTCCCTTTCTTTCTCTTTTCTTTTTTCTTTTCTTTATTTGTTTAGTTTTGTAAAGTCTCATCTGTACCAGGATAGTCCATTAACACATAATTCCTTACACAACTGAAAGTGGCATTGTCTTCTACTTCACAAGTACTGGATTCAAAGATATGTTCTACCTACTATTATTCCAGGTTCATAAAGTGCTAGGTTCCAAACACAGGTGTTTGTACACGTTAGGCACCAACAGAGAGCTCTTTTGCATTTCCCAATGTTTTTATTTCTTCATCACTACCATCTGAAAAAAATCCAAACTTTTAACACTACAATTTTCAAACCCATTAACACAAGCCTTATCTGTGATATTAATTAAAAAATGTACATTGTGGGGTCTCAATCCCATTTTTTAAAACTATAAGAATGAACTTGAACATAGAATTGTGCTGCATAAATTATTTTATACATTTATGAAATACAAAGTCTGGAAGATTTTCTTTAGAGTTAAAGGTTTGCAATCAACGATTCTGAAATATTCTACCTTTGACCTTGAAAGTTGCGATTCCATTGCTTGCTTAGGATAGGATGGCTAGCAAGTGAGCCTCTAAAAGTTGTATCCATTTTCAATGTTTTTCATCTTCTAATTAAAATATAATTATAATTATATCATTCTTTCTCTGCTTTTCCTTCCTCAAATCTCATTCATCTTCTATTCCCTTGCTGGTGATGGCCCCTTTTCCTTCAATTTTTTGTCAATGTAGATATTCATATATGTATAAACATGTAAATAAAAAACATCTGAACTTAGTTTTGCTTGTGTTTATGCATTTTCATGGTTTATGACCTAATATTCATGTCTAATACTCTCCCGCTCAGACATCTTGTTACCACTAGTTCTCTGTCTAGAAGCTGGGTCCTGGTGAGATGTTCTTCAACGTTAGCATATACATTTGTGTTGACATTGTTCAAGTATTGTTTAGGAAGTACCATGGTTATAGCCCTCCTGTCATTTCTTGAAGGCACAATCTCACAATAGACTTACTGATCCTCTGTCTCTTAAATGTTTCTGCCTTCTCTTGATTGATATTTCTAGTGCCTCAGATAAAGGAGCTCTGTTATAAATGTATTTATCAGAGATTGGTACCCCACAGCCAGTTATTATCACATTTTGACAGTTGTGGTTTACTGTGATGGTGGAATCTGATGCAAAAAGATAAATGAGGGATGAGAGCCACACTTAGCTTGTGAAATAAAGATAGGTATTTAGAGTCAAGTTTAGAAATTATGATGGTACAGTAAAGTTGCAGTAGTAGATTCTCCTTGAAGATCCATAACCTCACTAAACCCAGGTTTATAATACTAGGGATGATTTAGCACCTGTTTAGCCAGGCTTAACTCCAATTACACAACTGTTGTTCACTACCACAATATGAGTGTCATTGTTTCATCTTTAGTTAATATCTTAGCATGAGGGTTATTGTTGTGGGACAAAGGTATCATAGGTAGATAGGATAATTGATCGGTTCCCTAATGTGACAACCTGAATAGCACCTTCTGGTACTGTGAATAGTAGACCTCAGAAAGAACATTTTTTTGGTAGTTTTTTCCAGTTCAAATGTTCTGAGTCCTGGTCTGAAATACATGGTGTCTTCAGCTACAGGTTATTATATTAAGCTGTAGAATGCAAGCAAGAATATTGCTTTGGGAATATCCTGGGCTACATAAACATTAACAAAGGATGTGTATCATGCTTGGTACTAAAATTTTCTCTATCAATGGCTCTTTTGGAGAGCATTATTTACCCAAATGGCATAATATCTGTCTGTCTGTCTGTCTGTCTGTCTATTTATCATTTTATCTGATTTGTTCTTTAGACTGTAATATGAAAAATTCTATCAGTCAACAAACAACTGGGAAACTATTAAGGCAGTGAAAGATTCAGCATTCAGCTTTACACTCATTGATTTTTCTAGAAGGTATGTTGTTGCCTGTTGAGACAGAGCTAGTTTGAAAGCACTGGGAAGACAAGTGGAATCCCAGGACTGTGTTAGGAAAAATATCTTTCAAATAATCAATAGCAACATGAAGTAGATATGGGAAATAAATTCTACCTTTTAATACTATTGTCAGCATATTTTTCTGCTTTGAAACTTGCCCTCATCCTCACACCCAGGAGCTCTCTTTCCTGTAATTTGTGATACAATCTAGCACAATTGTAACATACACTCCTGTCATCCTCTTCTCAAGCTTGATGAAACTTTTCATTTCTTTGACATATAGGTAATAAAAATGGTCCCTGGTAATAATAAATGATGTATAAAGTGTTCTTACTCTGGAAACTATAATCAATAACTTTCCAGAATAGCATGGTTCAGATGACAGGTTCATTCCTCGAGTGTGGCATTTCCTCATCCTACATCCAAAGATTCCACCCATTATTGTAATTACTAACAACACTTCCAGAACCATACAAGATGACAAAAAAAAAAACAGTTGATATTTTAAAAGTATATGACTCTTTATATTAATTTTTCATTAACATCTAGTCTCCTTCAGTGTTTTTATATGACTTTTCTACTTTATATAACACTTAAATTCTTAAGCAATAATTACCAAAAAAAGGGGAAAAAATAAAACTGAATTGGTTATTTGTGTATGTATTATTATAACTTTTAACTATCATATCAAATAGTAAGGCCAGGGGGTTTCCTGTGAGATTGTGTCTCCTAGGGATGGATATTAGTAGCTAGACCTATAAAGTCTTATGAACATGACTCTCTAAATATAAGGAGGATAATAGACATGTCAAAGTTGAGAAGGAAAAGACCATGGGATTTTGATGTTTCAACCATACTCAAAGAACTACAGGAATCTCATGAGTGTTGAGAGCCAGATAAATAGAATTCCTCCAGGAAGAAAACACCCATGTGTTATTCAATACTAAGTGGTCAGTTCTGAAACATATACAAGAGTAACATTACCAGACAGAATAAGATTATATATATATATATATGTGTGTGTGTGTGTGTGTGTGTGTGTGTGTGTGTGTGCTATGAATAACAAGTAGTGAAGAAAAACAGTTATAAATATGAAATTTAACTACCATATTAGTCAACGCTTTATTGTTATGAACAGACAGTATGACCTATGGTCACTTTTAGAAAGAATAGCATTTAATTGGGGCTTTTTCACAGTTTCAGAGGTTTAATTCATCATTAGCAGGGTTTGAAACAGGGCAGCATGAACACAGGCATAGAGCTGGAGAAGGAGCTGAGACTTACTCATCTGGGTGAACAGGAAACCAGAAAAGAGAAAGCCAATGGATATGACTTGGGATTCTAAAACCTCAAACCATGTCACCAGTGGCACACTTGCTCAAACAGGGCCACACCTACCCCAATAAATTTGTAAGTCCTAATTTCTCTTAAGTAATGTCACTTCGTGATGATTAAGTATTCAAAATACGAACCTACTGAGGCCATTCTTATTCAACCAACCCTGCCATATTTATATTAGCAAAACAATGCAAAGTGAAATAGAATTAAAATAAATAAAATACTGTAATAAAATTCTAGATGAGTGGGTTTTTACTTCGGACGAATTATAATGCTGTATTTACACATTGTGGGATGACACAGCGCCTCTGGACTACAATATAATCTGGTAACTTTTGGAAGCACTGTGAGATAAAAATTAGTCTATTATGTGTGGATATGTTTTATGGATTTACGTAACCTTTATTGTTGTGGGGCTATTGAGAGTAAATAAAAAGAAGTAGAAAATAATTCAGAACCTCACGAGCAAGAGAAGGATGGGTCAAGGCGATGCAGAAGGTTGTGTTTCCAGGAAAAGGCTCTACCCAAGGCTTAATAAGCATATTTCAAACTAAGGTCATCCTCTCCTTGATGCCTCATAATGCCATCCTCTGCTGGATATGTTGCTAGAACCAGGGGTCACTTCATGTATATTCTTTGGATAGTGGTTTAATCCCTTGGAGCTCTGATTGGTTGTTTCTATGGGGTTGCAAACTTCTTCAGCTCCTTCAGTTCTTTTTCTAATTCCTCCATTAGGACTCTGTTCTCAGTCAGCAGTTGGATGAGAGCATCCAACCCTACATTTTTCAGGCTATAGCAGAGCCTCTCAGGAAACAGTCATATTAGGGACCTGACAACATGCACTTCTTGGCATTCACATTACTGTCTGAGTTTGGTGACATTATGTAGGATGGATCCCCACAGTCTCTGGATGGCCCTTTCTTCAGTCTCTGCTCCAAATTTTCTCTGTATTTCCTCCTGTGGATATTTTGTTTTTCAATTCAAGAAGGACTGAAACATTTCTTCTTTGGACTTCCATCTTCTTGATCTTCATGAGGTCTCTGAATTATATCTTGGATAATCAGAGCTTTTGAACTAATATGCACATTTTCAAGTGTGTGTTTGATGCCCAGGTTATAATTCCAGTCTAAAGAAAACCTGATGTCTGTAAATTGGAGATGCTATCACGCCATAGATGTAAGAGTTTCATATCTTGCTAAGAGAACATCAGTGGCAAACCTTGCAACCTTCAACTGGTCCTGGAGGTTGGGCGGCACATTGAATGTGTAACCATGGGAAATAATAGAGTCTGAGAGTAGGAATGGAAATTGATATACCCTTAATTGAGTTCAGATGGCTTCAAATAAAGTTAGTGACAGCTTTTGTCAATCTGGTGCATGTCCTCTGTAGACATCGTGACATGGGTTGTCAGTGCTTATGGAAGAGTTCCTTGAGACATCAAGCTTTCAGTTGAGATTAGTGCCAATGCAGGTGCAATTTGGGTTCTTGGAACATTTGTTTGTTTCTCCACATTCAATACTGTGTCTTTGTTTCTTTATACTCTATTTTTAATGGCATTATTTGATTCTCTGGAGTCTAACTTCTTGAGTTCTTTGTATATATTGGATATTAGCCCTCTGTCTGATGTAGGATTGGAAAAAGATCTTTTCCCATTCTGTTGGTTGCCATTTTGTCCTAATGACAGTGACCTTTGCATTACAAAAATATTTCACTTGTATGGAGTCCCATTTGTCTATTTTTGCTCTTAGAGTATAAGCCATTGGTATTCTGTTCAGGAAATTTTCCCAGTGCCCATGTGTTAGAGGCTCTTTTCCACGTCCTATTCTATTAGTTTGAATATATCCGGTTTAACGTGGTGCTTCATGATCTACTTGTCCTTGAGCTTTGTTCAGGGAGGTGAGAAAGAATCCATCTGCATTCTTCTAAATGCTGACTGCCAGTTGAACCAACACCATTTTTTGAAAATACTATCTTTTTTCCATTGGATGGTTTTAGTTTTTTGACAAAGTACAAATGACATTAGGCATGTGGTTTCATTTCCTGAAACTTCAATTCTATTTCATTGATCTACCTTCCTCTCTCTGTACCAATACCTTACAATTTTTATGACTGTTGCTCTGTAGTACAGCAATCCCATCCCTGACCTGATGCCCTGTCTTTCTGCTTGATGTGAGCTCCACAAATTTCCTCTCCCCACTCTAGGCATTTTATCTAGGGTCCCTCCCTTTCTCCCTTTACATCCTAAGTGTCCCTCACCTCACAGGTCTCTAATACATTCGGTAGGGTCCTCCCAACCTCCTACCTCCTAGGTTGATTGTTTCCATTCTTTTGGTTGGCCCCCAGGGATTCAGTATTTTCTTCTACCCACTACCAGATCATGTCCCCCTCTCCCTCGTGCATCACTTTTATCTGCCAGGGCCCTCTCTCCCTCTACCCTTGTAGTTGGTTTTTTCTTCTCCCTCCCAAGTGGGACTGAGGTGTTCTCACATAGTCTTTTCAGCTTAATGACCTTTTTGAGTTTTATAGACTGTATCTTGAGTATTATGTACTTTGTTTTTGGCTAATAGCCATGTATTAGTGAGTATATAACACATATGTTCTTTTGGTTTGAGTTGCCTCACTCAGGACGGTATTTTCTAGTTCCATCCATTTGCCTGCAAAACTCAGGATGTCCTCACTTTTACTAGCTAAGTAGTATTTCATTGTATAAATTAACAACATTTTCTGTATTCATTCTTCTGTCCTGGGACATCTAGGTTGTTTCCAGCTTCTAGCTGTCACAAGTAATGTCACTGTTAATATAGTGGTACAAGTTTACCTATGGCATGGTGAGGCATCTTTTGGGAATATTCCTAAGAGTGGTATTGCTCTGTCTTCAGGTAAATATAGTTCCATTTTTCTGAGGAATCTCCACATTGATTTGCAGAGTGTTTGTACCAGTTTGCAATACCACCAGTAGTGCAGGAGTGTTCCTCTTTCTCCACATCCTTGCTAACATGTCACCTGAGGTTTGGACCTTAGCCATTGTAACTGGTGTAAGGTAGATCAGGGTTGTTTTTATTTGCATTTCTCCAATCAAGAAGGACTTTGAGTATTTCTTTAGGTGTTTTTCAGCCATTTGAGATTCCTCTGATGCAAATTCCTGATTTAGTTCTATACTCCATTTTTTTTTTGATTGGATTTTTTGATGGTTAGCTCCTTGAGTTGTTTAAGTATTTTGGATATTAGCCCTCTTTTGGATGTGGGGTTAGTGAAGATTTTTCTCCCAAATTGTAGGTTGCCAATTTGTCTTATTGACTATATCTTTTGCCTTACAGAAGCTTTCCAGTTCTATGAGGCTCCTTTTTGTCAATTATTAATCTTATAGCATGAGCCATCTGGGTTTTGTTTAGGAAATTCACCCTTGTGCCAATAAGTCCAAGGAACTTTTCCACTTTCTCTTCTATTAGTTTGAGTGTATTTGGTTTTATGTTGAGGTCCTTGATGGTTAACTTTAAAACACACACATACACACAATTATTCAAATTCTAGAAAAATAGAATTGATAATAAAAACTACTAAGAACACACATTTATGCAGTATGTTCTAAGTGAACATACTGGACAAAGCAGGATTTGCTTTCCATGCAGGAGGAAAAATGGTGATAGGATGTTTTTCACACTTCTTAGAATGATACAATATTTAAAATTACAAGTTTCTGGGATTCATCATTTAACATTTCAGACTGAACTTGACTTTGGGTCATTTATACTCAAAGATATTTTCAGAGCCCTTTATCAGTTCAGTTTTTAATGACCAGGGAAGCCCTATAATGCTCACTAATCAAAATGCACAACAGGACTATGAATCATAATATCTGTAATTGGCAAGTGCATGTTTTAAGATAGCTTCTCTTTTTTATATAACAAGTACTTGGAAGAAATATCTGTTACTGGAAATGTGGCTGCAAGGAACAGTTTAAACTATTAGCAGTCTCATCATTTGAAGCAATATATTTTTTTACTGAAATTCTGTGTAAAAGATAAGAGCATTATAAAAATATTAAGAAAGTTGATTTCAGCTATAAAGACAAATGCATGCAGACGTGTGGCTACCGGGACAATTGTCTATGGAACAGGTCTTCATAATATAGAATAGTGACAGTCTTAGAGACTGCAAATATTCCTGGGATATGAGATACACACTTATGAGCACTGACCTTTGCCAGAGAGTGAGTGACATTTTATTTAATAAAACCAACACTACAAGTGTATCTTCAGTCTTTATACAGTTTGTAAGTGGTTCTGACCGGCCATAGTTTCAGCTATTGATACTGTTTGTTCTCCTACAGTTAAGAAATGATGCACAACCTCCCAGGGAATTTCAACTTTAAGACAGTTAAACTTGCAAAAATAGTTATTTTTTTTGAAAGAAAAGGTCACTGGTTTTCTAAATACAAAGCCTTAGTACCACCATAAAAGAGAATTTATTTTATTAAATGAATGATGAGCCAAGAAGGTCACAGTAGCTTGAAAAGAACAATGGCAGGTCATGAGCACATAAATCCTGAAAGAAGCTCCTTTCATTTAAGAGGGCAGGATTATTATACTATCTGGTAAAACTGCAAAAAGAAATAGGAAGTTATTCATGTGATACAAGTACCAATTAAAACTTTAAAGAACCTGAGTGAAATCTTACTAAGTCTGGACGTGATAATGTGTATAAATAGGACAAAATTTTTTATATTGGTTTGCAGACATAATGCATAACAAAAAATTAACGAATGTATAATTACTCACTAATGTGCATGTTTTAACTTCTAATTCACCTTACTTTGTCTCTTTGCTTATGTAATTTGTTTGCTAGTTCTCTTGCTTAATTATGACTTAAACTATCCAGATTTTAATAAAACTAACAATGATTATGAAGATGTCATTAATAATACCTACTTACTTTCGTAAAAGTGGTTGATAGTATTATTTAAGGAATACTTCATTACTTCAAGCTATCTGAAGTTTTTCAAATTCTGGGGAGGTTGAGGAATACATATATCACAAAATATAAATATAAACTTGTGCCTCAGCAATATTTATTTAAAATTCACCATCTTAAAAAAAAAGACTTGATATACTCTATTTGTATATATGCTTGCATGACAGAAAACTGCACCAGATAGAAGGGGATAAAAGATTCCATTATAGGTAATTTTGAGTCAATATATCATTGCTTGGAATAGAATTCAGGACCTCTGGATGAACAGCCAGTGTTCTTATTCAAGGATCCATTTCTCTACCCTAACTCAGTAATAATATCAACAAATCATGCACTCTAAATTATAAAAAAATAATAAAATACAGGAGAGAGATGCATTATTAGTTACTTCATACAATAACCATACAATTAAATGCTGTGAGCATATTACCTACCACAAAAATCATTTGCAAATTAGTGAACGGAAATCAACTTTGTTGGCATGGTCATTACATAAAAATACTGTTATTTGGATTTCAGCAGAATGACTTAATTTTTCCTATCATGTATTAAATGTATCTAGTTTCAGTTCTGAGACATGTAGAGTTTGATATCCAATTATTTTCTTTTTTATCTTAGAAGACAAAACAAGGTAAGTGTACTAAGACCTGACTTTTTTTAACCGGGTTATAAAATTCATGATTAAGTGCAACTGAAAATTAATTATGTCACATGATAATTGAATGTATAGAGAAATCCAGAGATACAGACTTACTTGGAGCATCACTGCTGGAGTATTAAATGGGAAAAACAATGATAATTTGATTAATTGCTAGAAGCAAACAACCTGTTGTAAAAGTGAGAACCTCACCCAGAACCATTACAGATTTTAACTACAAACATTGTAGCAGCTTCAACAGCAATGATGAGAATTAACTATCCTACACAGGAGGAGGAAGAAGACAATAATCCTAAAGTACGTCTGTGAGTTAGGAAACAGGAATAGTGAAAATATTAGATAGGAAATATAAGATTGTGTTTATATGTATTTATACACGCATGCGTGCATTCCTGTATGTACATTTGATATGAATGTATCAAATTAATTGTTTCAGAGGATAAAAGCAACATGGAAAAAAAACTGGACTGAGAAAAATGGACACAACTTGACTTCTAAACTTAAACAACAAAGAAAATAAAAAGAAAAGAAGGAAAATTGGATATTTAAACTTTTAGAAATACTAGGCACTCACAAAACAAATAACAAATATCATAGATACAATAGAAAGGGAGTAAGAACAAGAATCAAAAACAGGAGAAGCATTTGAAATAGTGATTGTGGAGAATATACAACATTCACTGTAGAGATACAATGACAGAAGCCTGAAAACCAGAGGAGTGTATTGTATTAAAATCATCAACACCCATACAAGTTCAGTCTGTAAAAGACATGCACACAGAGAATATGAAGTCAATAACATGGAAAGATATCACTAAGAAAACAAATTTCCTGTCTTGTAGAAGAAAAATACTAAACCAGATTCTAATGAGAAATCACATAAACACAGTGATAATAGACTATTCTGCCAATGTGTGGAAGTACAAATCCATGACATTTGAGCCTTCAGTAAATATCTATTTAGCTAGTTCTCTCTCTCTCTCTCTCTCTCTCTCTCTCTCTATATATATATATATATATATATATATATATATATATATATATATATGTATATATATATATATATACATACATATATATATGTATATATATACATACATACACATATATATACATATGTGTGTGTGTGTGTGCGCGCGCGCCTATGTGTGTGTAATTGCAGCATTAGAAAAGATGAAACAGAATTCAAGTATACCTTTGCCCACATACAAAAAGCCTTTTACAAAACTCAAAAAAAAATACAAATCAAAATCTACAAACCTATAGGTAGCCATCTATTCATCTAAAGTTCATTAATACAACTACAAGGGAAATTATTGTCAGAAAATCTGTTCTCAAGTTAAATTCAAATAAATTCTATGAGAAATGAGTATAATTAAAATTAGGCTTTCATTGGGCAAAAGATCTAAATGAGGGAAGTGGAATGTACTATTTTCCTTACAAATATATCTAAATTATGTCTATAGTATCAATATCAATGCATTTGTCTAATAAAACCTTTTTAAACGTGATAATAGCCACACTATTACAAGAGAGTATGGTATGAGTATAAGGTTTAGGTTTTTGGCATCAACCACAAAGACAAGTAGACACTCTTAATTGCTAAACTGTCTCCTCAGCCTCCAAATTATTCTACTTACATGGGCCAACCAAGAAACTACAGAGCATTAAAAATAAAACTACTAACCATATTGATATTTTCTTTTTGAGATAGCATGATAATGGTAATACATTTAAAACCCGGCAAGTCTTTGAGACTGATTATAAAATATGACCTCACTTAAAAATCCATCAGAATGAACAAAGAATTAAATATAACAACATTACCCCAACCAAAGCCAGCATAACATAGAACAAGATTCCATTTCCTAGGCATAAGACAGGATAGAAAGCATGGGTCCTTGCTTTGAACTCCATTTTATGTTGGAGTTATCTGACTATTATTTATGTGAGTTATTTACCACATGGTAAATCCCAATGAAATCTGAGCTAGATATGATTACATATGTGGCCTAGAGAAGTACATGAGCCTAGACTCTCAGATTTCTATTTTGGCCTGTATGATTTATGAATCATTGCTTTATCCATGAGTCACAAATCCATTTTAAAAGTAGGTACTCTGTATAGAAATAGGATCCTACAGTGGTACTACTCTGATCTGAAAAATATTATATGGCACTGTAATATTTTTAGTAAAGTGCTTACACAATCCTAGGGCTGTATTATTCATAAATATTGTGCCACAATTGGGCACCATGCTATAGTACTTGACAATAAGCCATGGACCACAGATATGACACCTGGGCTCACACCAAGCTATGGGAGAAACTACTCATCTTATCTTTTCCTCCAAATCATACTGTACAACACAACAAACACTAATTTGGGACAACTCTGGGACTGGATTTGCCTCTGGTGTTGGGACATAGACAACACACAAAAATGTGAAATCATCATATTTCTGGAGTGAGAGCACCATCTAGTACTGAAATACCAGAATTAACCACAGGCTCACAGAGAAAGAATAGCCTGCACAGAGTTTCTGGAAAGCTTGGCACAATGCCAAATTAGGAAAACCATTCAGGTCCATACAGCATTGCATATCAAGATCTCTGGGGAAGCTAGGATGTGCTGAAAGCCAAAGTGGTTGGAGAAATTTAACAGATATTAATCAGACTAGAGACGGGGAGGGGGGAGGGAGAAAGAGAGAGTGCTAAATATCAAATATCTAGGAACGTTAAAAATTAAAATCTCTCCTCTTTAGTTATGTGTGGAACTTTTCACGTAATATCTATAATCAAATGGGCATTAATTATCAGATTAATCATAGGAAGCATAGCGCTCAACATTGGGGTTGTATTTCTATTTTATATTGCAATAATAAAACACCATGACCAAGAAAACATGTAGAGGTGAGGGTGTATTTTGTCTTATGTTTCCAAAGAGATAAGAGCCTTCATAAATATGGAAGCATGGTAAATGGCTGCACACATTGGATAGAGCAGAATATTAGGGTCCATATCATGAACAGCAGACAACAAATAGAGAGTAAATGTGTAATAGCCTGTTATTAATAAAAAAAGAAAAGAAAAAGAAAAAAAGAAAAAAAACTCTATCATAATTCCTCCAAGGGCATATCCCATAAATCTATCTGAACAGTGCCACCCACTGGGGAGCAACTATTAAAACATCTGAGTCTATGGGGACATTCTTTTCAATCCACCATCGGTGGTAAGGTCCACCTTTTCCTTTATTTGCACTAAAGTGCACATTCTAATATTAGAAAGGGTAATCGGGTCATGTTAGCACAAGATTATTTATATAATGCAACCAGGTGATATCAGTGGAAAGGAAGAATGCCATCTTTGCTGAGATAATTTAAGTTATACCTTTTTAATGCTTTATTGTCTTACAGTTCATTCAAGGAACATAGAAGTTTGTAAATGCACAAGAAAGCTGCATATATATATAAGCTTCTACTGCCCCATGTTTACTACATTCAAATGGACAAGGAAAGTAGTAGTCAGGTTCTATTTTTTCAGTTCTGTACTCGATTTGAAACCTAAATTTTGAGTTAGGTCTATTCCATAGAGTTCTGAGGTGTACTGTGCAATAGAAAATTCTGCCTTAAAATATTAGTAACATGTGCCATAGTAACCTCATGGTTCTCAGGTTCAACAGCTGTTTTGCTCATATGGTTATTGTAGTCTTAAAAATATTACTGGGTGCTGTGTAGTAGGGAACATTTATAACCTGTACCTAAAAGATACACCTTTGATCTTAGAGTAATAAGCAGTCCCATAGGAGGCCACTATTTGACTCCTCCGATACCCCAATCTAAGCAGTGATCTTTACTCTTTCCCTAATTACAGGTATGTACTGCTCTTAGCCAAAAATGTCAGTGAATGGGAATCTCCTTACCCAGTCCTCTAAGTGAAAGGAAAAGCATGGGAACTAATCCTTCTTTGGAATATTCCACAAAGTTATTGGAAGAGCATTCATTTGTTGATTTTTCTTCTGAGGAACTGGCATGAGGGAAATCTTTTCAATTTTCTTCATTAGATGCTTTACCTGGCCCATATATTCTCTTCTATTCTTATTGGCTCCCCTTTCTAGTCATGGTTTATGATATTCTGTCCTGATCATATTTTCTTCTTTTCAGGTTGGCAGGTTGCTATATCCTAAACATTTGGCTCTACAAGCAGGGTGAAAAGGAAGTGAAAGGTGTAACACCCTACTGAGAGGACATTTTCAAAAGTTTATTTTCATCCTGGTCTTAATAAAAGAGTCTTGCCGGCCATGGATCTATGTGGCTTTTCTCCCTCCCAGCATAGGCCCATCTGTAATGCAATGATTTCCGAGTTCATCCTGATGGTTATAGTAATAGTCATTTATTAGCTTTATTTCCCTTCAGAGAAATATCAGCCTGTGTTTGAGACTTTTACCTTCCAAATATGAGTATTCTTCTTAGCAGTTTGGACAGTGTCTAACAATTGTGTATTATCTATCTCCAGTCAATTTCTAGAAGGAACAGAACCTTTTGTTCAAATGTTTTTTCTTCAATAAGGTTACAGTAAGATTAGAGTGTTAAAAAATATCAAGGCTCACATGTTGGGAGTTTTTATCCTTCCTTGCCATCAACTCCAATTTGTTTCTTATACTCTCCTCATCCAGGAATGCTAAGATAGTAGATGCATCTCTCGTCTTAATGTATGAAGCATTTCTAGCTTGGTATGCTGGGCTTCTACTACCCAAGCCAGAAACAGTGCTTAGAGGATATAGAGAGACACTCATTTCTGTGACTTTACAACTCCTCACCCAGTGTATCCAGCCACACAACGAAACAGAGAGTAGCAACACCCACCCCAGTTCAGCAAGATGCTGTCTTTAGAAGGAAAGCCAGACAGTGGATGCCTTAGTCTTTCTTAGAAGGAGAACAAAACATACACGGGAGGAAATAAAGGGTCAAATAGAGGATCAGGGATTAGAGAAATGATCATCCAGAGACTACCACACCTGGGGATACACTCCATATGTACCCAATAAACCCAAGCCCTGTTGCTGATGCCAAGTAGTGCTTACTGGCAAGAACCTGACAGGGATGCCTTCTCAGAGACTCTGCCAGGGCCATACTGATGCAGAGGAGTTTGCTTGCAGCTAACCATCAGACTGAACAGGAGGACTCCAATGAATGAGCTAGAGAAAGGACTGACAGAGCTGAAAGTGTCTGCAACCCCATGGGAGGAACAAAATTATCAACTAACCAAACCCACCACAGCTCCCAGGGACTAAGACACCAACCACTGAGTTCAAACGGAGAGACCCATGGCTCTAGGTGCATATGCAGCAGAGGAAAGAAATTTCTGACGTCAGTAGGAGAAGAGGCTTCTTTTCCCAGGGTAGGGGAATGCCAAGGTTCTGAGGTGGGAAGAGAGTGTTTGGGAGAGGGAGCACCTTCATGAAGAAAATGGGAGGGGGAGAGGGGATGTGATTGTGGGAAAGGGATAACATCTGAAATGTAAATACAGAGAATATCCAATAAAATTTTTGGGAAAAAAAAAGATGCTGTCTTTGTTTCACAGAGTAGGTCAAGCTGTTTAAAAAGACAAAACAAGACTACAGTTATTATATCAAGATGTCTCAATACTCATATGATGAGCCAGTCACCTTTAACAAATAGACCACTTTTCTGCCTATATGGAATTTGAAGACCACTTTAAGTCTTCCACTGTGTAAGCTTTCTTAACTTTAAACTCCCCCCACCTCATGCCCACTGCCAGGCTTCTGACTTACTTGTTAATTGTTGCCAAAAAATGGCCTTAGTCTAAGGAAACTTCAGAGGAAGCTAAGGTCAAGTTTGTGTGAGGACTTCATTTCATCAGGCAACTAGCAACATGCCCACATTTCACAACATGGCCTCCATCTTTGAGCTCATGTATGTTTTCTAGGCTCTCATTCTACATAACAATGAGGTGACTGTCAAGTAGGTTTGTTAGTATCAATATTGAACTTTTCTGGCCTGGTTGTTTGCAAAGGCCCTGGCCAGTGTCAACACTGGTAGACTCATCTGCAATGTAGTGGTTGGAGGGCCAATCCAGTACCTGGAGCCCTGCCTGTTCACAGTTCTGCTTCATCCTCCACTGCTACCCCAGATGAGGAGAAGAAATTGGATGCAAAGTAGGAAGAATCTGAGGAGTTGGATAATGACGTGCGTTTTTATCTTTTGGACCTAACTGCTTTTGTTTAACGGAGTGTAATCTGTTTTAACAAAAGAAAGGGAGAGAAAGAGAAAGATGCCTAGACAGTTCCAGCATTTTTTAGTTAGTTTTACTGGGAATTTACAAAGAGAAATGTGTCTTATATAATAGTTAAAAATACAAATCCTTAAAATATGACTCAGAAAGAGGTCAATAATGGTTAGGAAAAAGTGATTTTATCTTACTGGAAATAGCTTTATATATTCGAGAAATCCTAATAGATTTTAAGTATGGCAGAATGGGAGAAAAAATTACCTAGCTATATATCTGAGAGAAGAATACTATCTAGACTATCTAAAGAACCTAGAATATTATGTATCAAGAAAACAAACAACTCAAACGAGAACAAATGTGCTAGAGACTTAAACGGAGAGTTCTCACTGAGTACAAGTGACTAATAAATATTTAATAAATGTTCAACATCATTAGCCATGAGGGAGCAGAAAATTAAAACTACTATGAGATTCGATCTCACACCAGTCAGAAAGGCTATTATCCAGAAAACAAATGGAAGTAAAAGCTGCCAGATCATGGGGAAAGCAGAGCATTTACTCACTGGGCATGTAAATTAATACAAGGAAAGGAATGTGGAAATTATCATGGAGGTTTCTAAAAACCACAAAAACAAAAATAGATTACTATATAACCTATTCATATAACTCCAGGGCAGATACTTCACATTGTTATATCTTTTCCTGCATGTTCATAGTCAATGCTTCTATGTCTATAAAATCCAGAAAATTGAGCCAATCAACTTGTCTATCTATTGATATCTAATAATAGCTTGGTTGATGTCTTAGTCAGAGTTTCTCCCTGCACAAAGCATCATGACCAAGAAGCAAGTTGGTGAGGAAAGTGTTTATTCAGCTTACACTTCCACATTGCTGTTTATCACCAAAGGAAGTCAGGACTGGAACTCAAGCATGTCAGAAAGCAGGAATTAATGGAGGGATGTTACTCACTGGCATGCTTTGTCTGGCTTGCTCAGCCTCCTTTCTTATAGAACTCAGGTCTACCAGCCCAGGGATGGCACCACCCACAATGGGCTGGGCCCTCCCACCTTGATCACTAGTTGAGAAAATGCCTTACAGCTGGATTACATGGAGGTATTTTTTCAACTAAGACTCCTTTCTTTGTGATAACTCTAGCTTGTGTCAAGGTGACAAAAAACCAGCCAGTATAATCATAATTAGATATTATTCTATATTAAAGAAAAATAAAATTATGACACATACATGAATATGGATGAAATGTAAAGAATACTATACTGAATAAGAAAATCAAACCATAGAATGAATAACAACCTGTATATTGGGGGTATGTGATTTCTACACAAGTGGAGATAGAAAGATGGGGCAAAGTTGTGGTTAGGGGGAAACTCAAATCAAAACAAAGACAGAATGAGAAATCCATCAAGAATTCTATAAAACAAAACAGTTATATACAAAGTGACTTACTGAATCCTATGTGTCTCTTTTCATAACATTGGATTAGGCATAATAACTTCTTTTTTTTCTAGACTTTTTTCAGTTTTATTCTTGTGCATGCTTATGCAAGAAAAAGTCTCACGTCAGTCATCCCAAGTTAATCTTACTCTCTTCATTTGCATCATTATGTCCAAAATATATTTGACAAGATGAAAGGCAATACATATTGTATCTCTTGGTTTTCTAACTTTATTTTTAAATAAATTGCAAATAGGTGAAACACACACACACACACACACACACACACACACACACACACACACACACACACACCATAACTAACAAGATCCCAAAAGCATGCAAATTCATTCAATCTTTATATAGTTACTATAGAAATTCCTTTCAAAAGAGAAACTGGAGTTTCACATAAAATTTTATACATTCTGCCTATAGGTGGTGGCACACACTTTCAATCACTTTTGGAGGAGAGCGGCAGCCAGATCTCTGTGAGTTCAAAACCATTCAGTTGTTTAGAACAGCTAGGGAGAGAGAGAGAGAGATAGAGATAGATAGATAGAGAGAGCGAGAGAGAGAGAGAGAGAGAGAGAGAGAGAGAGAGAGAGAGAGAGAGAGAGAGAGAGAGAGAGAGAGAGAGAGAGAGACTTTCCCAAAAAAAACAAAACAAACAAAAAAAAAACACACAAAATGTTGATGCTTCAGTTTTTCATAGAAGGGGAAACAAAATACAGAAGGTAGAAAGTGAGAGGGTGTTGGGAGAATAAGAGGAGTGGGAAGGGTAAAAGGGGTCAAGATCACATACAGAAGACAGGGATGATATACAGAGGGTCAGAAACTGAACAGAGGTATTTAGCAATTCGGGATGAGGAACTGGAGGCAGCCACCAGAAAGTCCCAGATGCCAGGAAAACAAGAGGCTCCCAGGACCCAACAGGAATAGCATCAGCTTAAATAGCCAAAGAAGGGGAAGGATGGCCTATAAAGATCATATCCAAATTTTAGGCAAGGCCCCCGGTTGGGGCATGGAGCCATACACTCACCTCCAAATTTTTAACCCAGAATTTCTCCTGTTTAAAGAAAATGTGGGGACAATGTGTGGAGCAGACTGGAGGAAAGGTCATTCAGAGACTGCCCTACCTTAGGATCCATCCCATATACAGTCAACAAACCCAGATACTATTGTGGATGCCAAGAAGTGCATGCTGACAGGAGCCTGATACAGCTGTCTCCTGAGAGGCTCTGCTGGAGCTTGAAAAATATAGATGCAAATGTTCCCAGCCAACTTTTGGACTGAGGACAGGGACACCAATGGAGGAGTCTGAGAAAGGACTGAAGAAGTTGAAGGGGTTTGCAGCCCCATAGGAGGAATAACAATATCAACCAACCAACCAGATTCCACAGAGCTCCCAGGAACTAAACCACCAACCAAAGAGTACACATGGAGGGACCCATGGCTCCAGCTGCATATGTATCAGAGGATGGCCTTGTCAGGAATCAATGGAAAAAGAGGTCCTTGGTCCCATGAAGGCTAGATACCCAATTATAGAGGAATGCAAGGGCAGTGAGTAGGGGAGTGGTTGCGTGGATTGGGGTGCACCATCATAGAAGCAGGAGGAAGGGGGTTAGGATAGGGTGTTTGTGGAGGAAAAGCAAGGAAAGGGGATAACATTTAAAATGTAAATAAACAAAATATCAAAACAGAAAACAAAAAACCAAAACAAACAAAAAATCCAAATTTACATTAAATATATTTGATGAATTAAACTAGCACAAAATGTAAGCTAAGTCAGCATAGGAACTTGAAACACAATTAGGTGTATTCTCTTTTCTAACTTTTTCCATTATTTGCATGTAGTTTTAACTTCACTTTTTCTTTAAAGGTGAGTAGTATTTCAGTTTTTATATATACCAAATGTGAGTTGTCCATTCATCTGTTGATCAGCAGCTAGATCAATACCAATTCTTTGGTATAATGAATAAAGCTTCAATAAAAATGGGATGCAGATACCTCTGTAGTAGACTATGGAGAGATGTCTCTGACTACATGCTCAGATGTGAAATAGTTCAATTACCTGTGGTAGCTGTGGTTATCAGTAATGTATTTAGCAATCAACGAAATCATTTTTAGGATGACAATATTAGTTTGTGTCCCCACAACAATAAATTGTGGTTCCATTTTAAAATCCTCTCCAACATTTAGTGGCACATATGTTGATGATAATTCTTCTGACTAAAGTCTGGTAATATCCCAAAGTGATGTTGAGTGACATTTACATGTTGGCTATCACTATTCAACAATTTAAAATTAGTTTGGGGACATATTTTTCTTTTCAAACCATCTATTTCATTTCTTGATTATTTTTTAATCATCACACTTGGTTGTTTGGTATTTAATTTCCGTAATTCTTTGTAATTTGGGGGTATTAGCCCCTTATCTAAAGTATAGGTGGGAAATTTTCCTCTCTTCTTTAGGCTGTTTGTTAATTTTGCTGATTGTTTCCTTTGCTATACAAAAAAACCTTATCCTTTTTAGCCATTCATATGCATTGATCTGTATAATATCATCTGTATTGTGGGGTTACTTTTTTCCTCTTTTATTATTAGATATTCTGTATTTACATTTGAGATGTTATCCTTTTACCCTGCCCCACTCCCGTCTTCCCTCCCCCTCCAATTATCTTCACAAAGGTGCACTCCCTTCTGAGCCCCCTCTGCAGCACATTGCCTTGTCATTCCCTGCATTGGGATGTGCCCTCTCTGGAACAAAACCCTCTTCTCACATTGAGGCCAGACACTGTTATCTTCAGCTACATATACAAGTGGATCAATAGATCTCTCAAAGTGCACACAGTTTGGTGATTTACTCCAAGGGAGTTTTAGAGAGTTTGGTTAGTTGATAATGTTATTTTCCCATGATGTTACAACCTCTTTCAGGTCCTTTCTTTAGCAACCTCATTGGGATCCCCAAGTTCAGACTGATGGTTAGCTGCAAGGATGCTCAGCTGTATCTTAATTTGGCTATGAAAGCTGCAGGATATCATAGTGTGGCACACAGCATTTCTTATTCCCAAACAGCTTCACTTGTGAATACTCATTGCAATGAGTCCTTGGCTTGGTTCAAGGCCTCTGGCTTCTGCTATATCATTGGGGTCAGGTGTGTGATGTTCAATTCACAGAGAATTAATGAAAAATTTTTTTAAGAGTATGATCTTGCCTGCCAGAGTATCCCAAGAAGAACCCCTGTTTCCTGATGAAAGTTCAGTGTTTCAGATTTAAATTACAGTCTTCTATCAATCTTGACTTCATTTTTATACAGGAAAAAAAGGATACACATATAATTTCATACTTCTGGAGGTAGAAATCTAGTTGTCACAGAATTATTTTTCATAGAGTTTAAAAAATAAATAAATAAAATAAAATAAAATATATTTTTATCTTTCTAAAATTTATGTAGGAATGGTTTTGTCAATTTATTTTTGGATCTTCTCTTGAATGTCATCATTTTACATGTCTAATTTTATAACATTATGAGACATATTTATTATTGCTGCTCAACAGTACAGCTTGAGATTCAGTATTATTTTAACTTCTTACCATTTCTCTCACTGTTTTTTGTCTTTTGTGGATCTTCACGAACTTTTGCGTTTTTTCTTCTAAATTAATAAAATATAACATGGGAATTTTTATTGCCACTCTACTGATTCTGTGTATTAATTTTGGTACGGTAGATTTTCTTTTACAATATAAATTTTACCTATCCAGGAATACACAATATTGTACATCATTCATTATGTACTGTTTTTAGTATCTTGAAACTTTCATTGTAGATGTCTTTTAGTTCTTTGGTTATATATATTTGTACATATTTAATTTTGGGGATAAAGTATTTGAAATGGAATATTTTTCTCTTAAAAAATATTGATTAGGTATACCAACCTGGCCTTGAGCTCAGATCCTCCTGCCTCTACCTCTTCAGCATATCCTACTGGCCTTTGCCACCAGGGACCAGAAAGATTTTAAAAGCCATAGGATCAGGATAGCTTTGGCAAATAGTAAATCTTGTAGAGATATGCTCCTTAATGTGTTGTCCACATCCAGCTTATCAGCCATATGGCCATGTGTATGTGGCCAAAATTTGAGAAGTTAGTTGATTATATATGTGTGTGTGTGTGTGTGTGTGTGTGTGTTTAGGCATGCATAAATGTAAAACAATCATGGCTAATAGGAGGAAGGAATTTCGAAGACAGAGTGAGGGGTGTATGTATGAAAACACATAGGAATTAGAATGACAGAAAGCATGTAAATGTACTCATGTGCAAAATTCTCAAAGTAATAAGAAGTAAAATTTAAATTGAAAGTCAAAGATTGACAAATGGGACTTAATGAGATTGCAAAGTTTCTGTAAGTATAAGGACACTGCCAAGAAAACAAAATGGCAGCCAACAGATTGGGAAAAGATTTTTACCAACCCCACATCAAATAGAGGCCTAATTTCCAAGGTATACAAAGAATTAAAAAATGATGCATCTAGAGAATATCATCCTGAGTGAGATAACTGAGTCACAAAAGAACAGACATAATATACAGTCACTGATAATTGGATACTAACCCCCAGAAAGCTCTGAACACCCCAGAAAGAACTCACAGGCTATGTGAAGCTCAAGAAAACAAAGGCCTAAATAAATAAATAAATAAATAAATAAATAAATAAATAAATGCCTCAGTCCTTCTTAGAAAAAATAAATGTATAGCGTCCTCTCAGAATGTGGTATACCTGGACCTTAAATCATTAATAATCCAAGAGCTAAGATAATAGCCTTGTGGAAATTTTTGGTATTCACAGATCATTATGCTTAATCTATACTCACCAATAAAACTGTCTTCATGTTACATTCTGTCTTACATGCATTTCATGCTTTTGGTAACTAATGGGATTTCAATGCATGCTATCAAACCTCTAAAAGAATTAAGTACTGACAAAAATATTCATATAGTGTTATTCCAAAATGCCTTTACAAATCTGTATATGTATCCCTATTTTAAAAAATTAAATCGTAAGAAAAAAATGGAATGTACAAACATTAAATTGAATCAAATAATAACGATGTAAAATAAAAAGTGAATCATATGATTTTGAGGAAACAAATGAATCAAATAAAGGAATGAATGAGAAAACAATTGATTGTGCTAAATGCAAAGCCAAGATTTCTAATTTTTTGGCTTTGTATCTTACAATAATACTGCAGGTTTTTACTAGGTTCAATAGATTTTTAGTAGACTCAATTGAGTTTTTTTAAGGAAAGACACATGATATCTGTAAATAAAGAGAATTTGGTCTCTTTTTTTCCTGCCGTTGTATATTGTACCTTTGTCTATTTTCTATGAATAAGGCTGTGAGGAGTGTATTAAATAAGAAAGAAGAGACTGGACATCTTTGACTCATTCTTGGTTTTTTTTTCCAACTTCTAATTCATACAAGAATATTTAGTGACAAGTAATTTGTTTCAGTGGAAGAAAGTTTTGTAGTTTGTCTGCATTCGTCATTACAATTTGTTGTAAACAGCATTTATACTTTTGAGGTTAGTCCTATCTATTAGTAAAGTCTCCAAAATGTTATAGTGAAGACATGTTGGAGATTGTCAAATACTTTTTCAGGATCAATGAAACAGTTATGTGGTTTATATTGTTCAGTGTGTTATATAATTTATTAACATTTATTTGTTTTATGTACACTGAACCAAGTTTGCCTTTCTTGATGAGTACATTGGGCCATAATGTACAGTCTTCATATATACTCATAACCTGAGTTGAAAAGTATTTGTTAAAAATATTGCATCAATATTTATCAATAGAATTAATCTAAAGTTTTCTTTTTCCTTTTCCATTTCTTTTGTGGGTGGTACAAAGATAATAGTGCTTTAATTGACCAATTATTTTGAGAGCAGCTTTCTTTTTTTTTCACAGTTTTTAGATATATTATTTATTTTTATTTTATTTTATTTATTTATTTATTTATTTATTTTTAAACTTTATTTTAAAAAACAAAGATAAAAGAAAAAATTTTTTAAACATTTTTGTGTAAATGTATACAAATACAACTGTACAACTGTGTCAGTGCTTGGCTTTTTTTTCTGTTTTTTAAGGTTTGATAATCTGCATTAAGGTCTCACTAGTTACAATGAGCAGAGAGCAGCTTTCTTTTGAGCAAGACTGTGGTATGTAGCAGGATCATGGGCATGTTTACGCATCCTACTCTAGTTGTAATGACTGGAAAACAAACGAAAGAAACAAAAACTCAAAATCCTACGAACAACACCAAGAGAGCAATTAACTGCAAGATTCAGCCTGGTATTCAACTAAAATGTCATTGCTCTGGTTTATAATTCCGAATCTTTTCTAGTGTCTATTCCTATATTTCACTTCCTCTGCCAAGTAAGTTGTTTCCCATTCTTATTTTTGGACAGTCATGCTAATCAATATGTCTTTTATTCCTTTAGTCCATTATTCTGTTGTCATATATAAGGAGCTGAGTCTCATCAAATAGTTAGACATAAAACTGAATTTCATACAAAGCAGATGTAATCAAAGTGTAAAGTCAGTTATTTTGAATTAATCAATATTTATAACATTCACAGGAGTCCTGACCTAATTGAGTGAAAGGCATAAAGACTGGAGCTGGATCGTTCTCAGGTACAGTGGCCTCTGACTCTGAGAAATAAACAGCATCTTCTGAAACCATCTATGGAAAGGCCATATGGTAACTTGTTGAAGATAATGCCCAGATTACAGAAAGGAAGAAGATTGGAACTTTAATGGTTTAAGACAAAGGTTTTGCCAGGAGCACACAAGTTTGAAAATCAAATCACAAAACAAACAAACACCCAGGAGTTTTGAGGAGGAATTGAATCCAACAGCATCATGGTAACAGACCTGTGAGATTCCAGACTGAGGCCCTACTTAAGCCTATAGAGTCTGAGGAAGGTAATACATGTTTTTCATCTTTCACATTTCTGGTAATTACTTTCAACAGGTAGCTAACTGGTTCACGTCAATTGGATTTATATTTAATAGTCCAAAATGTTTAAATATGTGCTGTTTCAATCTTTGAAAGGTCTAAAATATACTGTTTTATAATTTATTAATATATAAATATAATCCATCAATGAACAAATAACCCACGTATAATATACATTACATAATAATGCATTGTGAGAATTATTTCAGTAATACCTAATATTACCAGTATCCAAATGTTCACTTTGGTGATTGCATGAAGCTGTTGGAAAATTTAAAACTTACATTAAGAGCTTTGGGCATCATTATTTTATCTGGAATGAAATATAAAAATGTCAAAATTGCTTTTTAATTGTTGAAATTAGAATTCTCCAACATACCTAGATTCTGTTTAAAACGTTTGGTGGGAATGTTTAGACTTGGTCTAGGCTATTAGAAGCATTTTACCTGCCAGGATTCTTAGAAAGGAAATGTCTGTCCCTGCACGTCTCTGGTCTGTGATTTTTGTAGAGAGCTGCTATGGAGATTTCTCTTCCTTGGTCTACCTCAGCTCCATATATGCATTGTTATGCTTTGCTTAGCATCTGCCTTGATGCTTCTATTCTAGAGGTCTTGTCTGGATGAGGGAAAATTTAAAATATTTTATTTCTCTTCCTCAACACATAGACCACTTTGACACTTAATCTCCCACTGAGTTGTACACCATGAGTTTCTTTATTCCACCGAAAATTAGAATAATTGCTATCCTCTGCTTAACAGATTGCATATAGTGTTGGGTATTTTTGTCTCACTTAACAACTATGACACATAGCATATCAAATTTCTCTTCTTTACCTATGTCCTTAGCTGTTTCTCTCCACTTTCATTCACAAAATGAATGGGTTTGTTACTTAATTTTAAGGTGATGAATATAATGGATATAAAAATGCTAAGAAAAGTCAAGTCAAAAACATAAACCAAAAGAACACAACTTTTATTTTATAATTGAAGTGTTCTTTGCATAGGTCATTTCTGCATCTGTTACAGATCAAGTCTTCTATAGTTCTTCAACAGAGCCAGCTGTTAACAATTTTCATGCTGTATAAAAGATGCCTTAGAAAAATAGGCAAATTTGGCTGAAAATGATGGGACTAGGGTAAGGGGTATAATGGCAGGTCAGGGGACACTTTTATTATTCCAGATTGGAAAATACACTTCAGAAATCAATAGTTCCTAATTCTCTTAATATCACAAAAGACTTAAATGGATACATTTGAGACATTATCAAATTTTCAACATATGCCACCTTATTTTTTTTGTAACCAAATCACCAGAGATAATCTTATGACTATTGAAAATAAATGATCAGGGTGAAAATATGGCACATTATTTTGAAGAGAACGTAATGAGTAACAAAATTTCTCTTGATTAACTATGGACATCAGAGTGCAATTGGAATTACAACTGCTGAACGAATAGGCCAATAATCATATGTCAAAAAATATATGTATGTTTTAAATGAAGGGGAAAATTAACTATTGAGAAAAACAAAGACTTAAAGAGAAATAAAAATTGATTCTGTAACCAGTAGATTTACATTGAATTAGTGATTAACTTAATGAAATCATTTTAAAATGGGAGGAGGGTAAATTAATAGTACCTATTTTTGTTGCTCTATGTATACGCAGCTATTATGGTTTTCTTCTCTTGAGGTTTATAAATTATCTTGCTGGCCAAATTAAAATATTATGTTGTACAATATGCTTCTCCATATATGTAGAAAAGCTGACAAAGATAATTATAAGTGTTACTTGGGAATTTTATGCTTTTTACAAACTGTCAAAATGTTGACAACAGTAATCTCTTCTGTTGAAATAGGAAGCCACCAATTATTATCATAAGGAGATAGGTACAATCAAAATCACTGATACTCAGTGCAATTCTCAGATATCCTCAGATAACCAAGGAGAAAGTAATAAAATCGTGAAACAGAAGGAAATTACAGAAATAAAAATTGCAATCTTCAACAGGTAAACCTTCACTTACAACTGAAACAGAAAAGTATTAAAACTGGTATTTTTGGCTTTGTAGACATTTGTTGGATTTACCAAGACAGAAATATTTAAATCTATTGAATGTTACCAAAATTTCAAATCAATAACGATGACTATGTTTCATTCTCAATTAGTTTCTTAGTGCTGATTTTTTCACATGGAGACTTAGGTAAATCTTGTGACTTTTTCAGTAGATGCCCGATTTTGACATCAATGTTGGACTAAACATGAACTAATTTATTTATTTTTTGTTTCTTGGGAGGGGCGTGGTCAGCACTAGTCATTTTGCTTGTACAGTCACAAAGTAGGTGAGTGTAGCTATGCTTCTGGAACACCGTAATTGTAAACTTGGTTCCTCAAAGTACATTTGCAAGTGGGAAAAGTGAGAAATTAAAAGAGAAAGTTGAGCCTTCAGAACTCCAAATAGGTTGGACCAGAAAAGAAATACCTCCCGACACATAATAGTAAAAACATCAAGTGCCCAAAGTAAAGAAAGAATACTAAAAGCAGTAAGGGAAAAAGGTCAGGTAACATATAAAGGCAGAACAATCAGACTCACACCCGATTTCTCAACAGAGACTATGAAAGCTAGAAGAGCCTGGACAGACATCATGCACTCCTTAAGAGAGCACAAGTGCCAGCCCAAGCGGAGAGACAAAGATATTTCAAGACAAATCAAAATTCACACAATATCTGACCACAAACCCAGAACTACAACGAATTATAGGTGGAAAACCCAATACAAGGAGGGAAAATACAGCCTAGTAAAAACAAGAAAACTCCTAAACAAGAAAACTAAAAGAAGAAAAAAACACAGACACAACTCAACCCAAAAAAGCAAAAATGGCAGGAAACAGAAACAATTATTCCTTGATATCTATTAAGGTAAATGGTCTCAACTCCCCAATAAAGAGACATAGACTATCAGACTAAATACATAAACAAAATCCAGGCTTTTGCTGCATACAGGAAACTCATCTCAGAGACAGAGACAGACACTATCTCAGAGTAAAAGGGTGGGAAAAAAAACTTCCAAGCAAACAGCTCCAAGAAGCAAGCTGGAGTGGCTATTCTAATATCGAATAAAGTAAACTTCCAACCAAAAGTTATCAAAAAAGATAAAGAAGGACACTTTTTACTCATTACCGGTGAAATATGTCAGGAGAAACTCTCAATCCTTAACATATATGCTCCAAATAAAAAATCACCCACATTCATAAAAGAAACTCTACTAAAGCTCAAAAAATACATTTCACCCCACACAATAATAGTGGGAGACTTTAACACCCCACTCTCACCAATGGACAGATCAGGGAAACAGAAACTGAACAAGGACACTGCAAAACTAGCAGAGACTTTGAACCAACTAGAATTAATAGATATATACAGAACATACTATCCTAAAGTAAAAGAATACACCTTCTTCTCACCACCCCATTGCACCTTCTCGAAAATTGACCACATAATTGGACACAGAACGAGCCTTCATCGATATAAGAAGATTGAAATACTCCCATGCATCCTCTCAGATCACCATGGTCTATGGCTGGTCTTTAACAACAACAAAGACAACAAAATGCCCACATACACATGGAAACTAAACAACACTCTGCTAAAGGATAGCAGGATCAAAGAAGAAATAAAGAAAGAAATTAAGGATTTTCTAGAATTCAACGAAAACGAAAACACAACATACCCAAACCTATGGGATGCAATGAAAGCAGTATTGAGAGGAAAACTCATTGCCCTAAGTACTTCCAAGAAGAAACTGGAGAGAGCTCACATCAGCAACCTGACAGCACAGCTAAAAGCCCTAGAACAAAAGGAAGCAGATTTACCCAAAAAGAGTAGACGGCAAGAAATAATCAAAATTAGGGCAGAAATAGACCAAATAGAAACAAAAAAAACCATTGAAAAAATCAACAAAACAAAGAGTTGGTTCTTTAAGAAAATCAACAAGATTGATAAACCCCTAGGCAGACTAACTAAAGGGCAAAGAGAGAGTATCCAAATTAACAAAATCAGAAAGGAAAGTGGTGACATAACAACTGAAACTCAGGAAATTCAAGAAATCATCAGATCCTACTACAAAAACTTATACTCCACAAAATTGGAAAATCTGGAGGAAATGGACGAATTCCTAGACAGATACAAGGTCCCAAAGTTGAACCAGGACCAAGTAAACCATCTAAATAACCCTATAACACCTAAAGAAATAGAAGAAGTCATCAAAAGCCTCCCAACCAAAAAAAGCCCAGGTCCAGACGGGTTCAGTGCAGAATTTTATCAGACATTTATTGGGGATATAACACCAATATTCACCAAGCTATTCCAAAAGATAGAATCAGATGGAATATTACCCAACTCATTTTTTGAGGCTACAATAACCCTCGTACCTAAGCCACACAAAGACCCTACAAGGAAAGAGAACTTCAGACCAATCTCACTTATGAACATTGATGCAAAAACACTCAACAAAATCCTTGCAAACTGAATTCAAGAACACATCATAACCATCATTCATCATGACCAAGTAGGCTTCATCCCTGGGATGCAGGGATGGTTTAACATAAGGAAATCCATCAATGTAATCCACCATATAAACAAACTTAAAGACCAAAATCACATGGTCATCTCACTAGACGCTGAGAAAGCATTCGACAAAATCCAACACCCCTTCATGTTAAAAGTCCTGGAAAGAACAGGAATCCAAGGCCCATATTTAAACATAATAAAAGCAATATACAGCAAACCAACAGCCAACATCAAACTTAATGGCGAGAAACTTGAAGCAATCCCACTAAAATCAGGGACTCGACAAGGCTGGCCACTCTCTCCCTACCTATTCAACATAGTACTGGAAGTCTTGGCTGGAGCAATTAGACAGCAAAAGGAGATCAAGGGGATACAAATCGGAAAGGAAGAGATAAAAACATCACTCTTTGCCGATGACATGATAGTGTACTTGAGTGACCCCAAAAATTCCACCAGAGAACTCCTACATCTGATAAACAAGTTCAGCAAAGTGGCCGGATACAAAATTAACTCAAACAAATCAGTAGCCTTCCTATACTCAAAGGACAAACATGTGGAGAAAGAAATTAGGGAAAAGGTACCCTTCACAATAGTTACAAAAACTATGAAATACCTTGGTGTGACTCTAACTAAGGAAGTGAAGGACCTGTATGACAAGAACTTCAAACCTCTAAAGAAAGAAATTGAGGAGGATCTCAGAAAATGGAAAGATCTCCCATGCTCATGGATTGGAAAGATCAACATCTTAAAAATGGCCATCCTACCAAAAGCAATCTACAGATTCAATGCAATTCCCATCAAAATTCCAACCCAGTTCTTCATGGAATTGGAAAGATCAATGTGCAATTTCATATGGAATAACAAAAGACCTAGAATAGCGAAATCCATCCTCAACAACAAAAAACATCTGTGGGAATCACTATCCCTGACCTCAAGCTATATTACAAGGCAATTGTGCTGAAAACTGCATGGTACTGGTACAGAAATAGGCAAGTGGATCAATGGAATAGAATAGAAGATCCAGAAATGAGCCCTCATGTATATGGTCACCTGATTTTGACAAAGGAGCAGTAAACATTCAATGGAAAAAGGACAGCCTATTCAACAAATGGTGCTGGTCCAACTGGCACTCAACATGCAAAAGAATGAAAATAGACCCGTTCTTATCTCCTTGTACAAATCTCAAGTGTAAGTGGATTAAAGATATCCACATTAAACCAGATACACTGGAACTATTAGATGAGAAAGTAGGGAAAACCTTAGAACACATAGGCACAGGAGAAAATTTCCTGAACAAAACACCAATGGCTCAAGCTCTAAGGTCAAAGATTAACAAATGGGACTTAATGAGATTGCAAAGTTTCTGTAAGGCTAAGGAAATCGTCAAGAAAACAAAACGGCAACCAACAGAATGGGAAAAGATCTTTACCAACACCACATCAGATAGAGGCCTAATATCCAAGGTATACAAGGAACTCAAAAAGCTAGACACCAGAGAATCAAATAACCCTATTAAAAAAAGTGGGGTACAGAGCTAAACAAATCATTTTCAGTCGAGGAACACCGTATGGCCGAAAAGCATCTGAGGAAGTGCTGGACATCCTTAGCCATCAGGGAAATGCAAATCAAAACAACCCTAAGATTCCACCTCACACCAGTCAGATTGGCCAAGATCCAAAACTCAGATGACAGCAGATGCTGGCGAGGCTGCGGAGAAATAGCAACACTTTTCCACTGTTGGTGGGGTTGCAAGCTAATACAACCACTCTGGAAATCTGTCTGGCGATACCTCAGAAAATTGGATATAGTACTACCTGAAGACCCAGCTATTCCACTTCTGGGCATATACCCCAGAGACACTTTAATACACAACAAAGATATATGCACCACAATGTTCATAGCGGCTCTATTTATAATAGCCAGAAGCTGGAAGGAACCCAGATGTCCTTCAGAAAACGAATGGATACAAAAATTGTGGTACATATACACAATGAAATACTACTCAGCCACCAGAAACAATGACTTAACCAAATTCTTAAGAAAATGGCTGCATCTAGAGAAGATCATCCTGAGTGAGATAACCCAGTCACAAAAGAACAGACATAATATGCAGTCACTGATAGTGGGATGCTAACCCCAGAGGCTTGCACTCCCCCAGAAACAACTCACAGACTGTATTAAGTCCAAGAAATAAAGAAAACAAAAAATATACATATATTCACAAAAAAAAAAAAAAAAAAAAAAAAAAAGAGTAGACTGCATTATCTCCCCCACTGGATCTGTAGTCCTTCTCACTGAAGAGAACACATAAAAATGCAGCGTTTTTGATACCTGAAAAAAAAAAAAAAAAAAAAAAAGAAATTGTTTTCTCTGCTATATTCATGTGATAATGCACCTTCTTAGTACCTGTAACTGTTTATGTTGTGGCTTGTTTTCTCTGCCATATACATGTGATAAACCTCATTCTTAGCTAAAAAAAAAAAAAAAAAAATGTGTATCATATTGTAAAAACAAAGTTCACAAAACTTAATAATAATAATGTATGTTATTGAAGATATTAAAAAAAAAAAAAAGAGAAAGTTGAGAGGGCCTGAAAAGATTTTTATGAGCCAGAGGGCAAAGAAGTCTGATCTGAGATTGTGTCTCAAAGAAAAGGCAGCCAAGCTACATGTGTGATGCCTCAGCAACATGCCTGCCTAACTAAGACCTGAAATATGAAAATATCAATAGGTATATTAATATAGAAAGAATATATTCCCCAGTGTCTCTCCAGTACAAAAAGCTACAGGTAACTAATGACTGGGGAGAGGTCTCCTCCAGAGATAAACACCTTAGTTAGTTATCCAAGACAAAGTGGTCAGCTCCGAAATAATATAAAAAATTACAGAGACTCAAAAGAACATAAATATATATATACATAATAAATATATAATATAAAATATATACGTAATATATAACAAATATGTAATATAATATATGATAAACTATAATATATAATACATAAATTATAGTCACAAGTTATATGAAAAATCATCATTAAATAAGGATACGCAATTTGAGTGAGAATGAGGGTAGGGATAAAGGAATGTTGAAGGGATGGGACATGAAAGGGATTGGAATAGAGAAAGCATAAGGGCATGAGATACAATGATATTTTAATTAAATTAAATATAATATTATGCAAATACTATTATTAGGTTTAAATATTGTGGATTTAAATTTTGCTTATCATAAAACTATGCAAAATATTATAATACAAACACTCTTCAGAGGACATAAGTATTAATATACCCTTTTGTGAATAAAAGCTGAGTAACCTCAGGAAGGTCTGTATTTATGATACTATCGACATACCCCTAGAGTAAAACAGTTTCTATCAGGGAATGGTATGTTTTAGAATATTATGTTAAATAGAGTATGCTATGAAACAGACGATACTAATAATCAATATTTTTCTAAGGATATTAAAGTAATTTAAATTCAAGTCTAAATTATTCTGCCACTTAAAATAATTAGAGTAATATAAAAAAGCTTCAGAAGTTGTTGTCTATTTTGTTTGCCCTTTTAATCTGTTACTGAATCCTTGGAAAAATTAAATGTGGATTTATATTTGATAGAGTCGATGCTTGTTTAGCTGTTGATAATGAATAAGCTTTTATTTCTAATGGTTGCTGTTTAAGTGAAGACAGCAAAATCGATGTTTTGTTAGTAGCCTAAATTAAATGTCTAGAACTTAAAAATAGAACTTAAAAATAAGCACACAAAATTCTATAGCAGCAGGGTAATTTAGGAGAAATATTTGATACCATAATGAACAGCATAATGTACTACAGGAAAACAAGGAATGTTGGATTCCACAGTATTCCTTGGTATTGTTTCAGTTAGCATTAGACATTGGTCAATTTGCATTCCAAGTCCTTGGACAACATGACTAGAAACCTACAATTATTATTATTCCCATTTTTTACATGAGAAAAAAATAAATGATAAAAGGATAGTAGAAGAAAATATAAAAATAAGCATAATAGAAAAGATAGTAAATATACAGGATGGGATTCTATTAAGCATTTAAAGTGCAAATTTTATTAAGTTGTATTAGAAACAGGAAACAGAGTGAGGTATTAGTTCAGGCCCAGAAAGGCAGACACAAAGTGCTGCTCTTTCTCATATGCAGATCCTGTAGATTGTCTAAAGCTGTTGTATTTTAATGTTAATTCCACTTCACCAAGAAGGGTAGCCTAGTTCTATGACTCCAACTGAACCTTCCCATTTTAATTAGTAAAATAAAGGAAAGCCAGTGACTCAGCAGGGCTAGGAGCTCTGAGTAGGTTAGCAGATGGAGCATGAAGGTCTTTGGGGTAACATAGAATTTCCCAAGGGCCAGCTAGACCAAGGTGATATTAATTGGCGTTAAATAGCGAATTTAAGAATTTTATAGGTCTAGCATCTTATATGAAGGGCAGTTTGTATCTTTGTCTATTTGATGTAAACTTGTTGTGTAGAGGGTTTGTTGGTTGAGAGTTGAACATATAAACCTGTATGAAAAGCTATCAGACTGTAGAGTTGTGTTTGTGTGGGATTTTGGGGTACCCCTGGACAGAGGTGGAGAACAGGTGGTAGAAAAACGGCTAAGTGTTGGGCCATGGACCGGGCACCAGAGGTGCATGTGGCTCTGTATTAGGGTAGGACCTGAGGAGTCAGACCTCAGGGCTGGTAAAGAGATGAACTGATTTTTATTTTTTAATATTTACTGCAACAATATCCTACCTTGGGTTTACGTATCTGTGTTTAAATTGTCACATATGCAGAGGCTGAGCAGAGAGAAAGGAGAGGGAGGGAGTAACTAAAACACTCTGAAGCATGAGGGCAGTGAATCTATAGATGTGAAAGTTTTAAGTAGGAAACGGTAGAAATTTGGGTAAAAAAAAAAAAAAAACTGCTGTTTCCAGCAGCAATTGGGCTTTTAAATAAAACTTCAAGAGACAGGCATGTTATATGTCCGTAAGAGTTGTTATCCAGGGAGTCCCCTGTTACCCAAAAGAATACAAGTCCTTCTCATTGTTCTGATTGCTCTGTATGTACAGATTTTCTAAAGGAACAACAATGGTGTAATTAATATGTATTTAAAGAGAAATTATTGGATTTGTTTTTGCAGCTTAATTAAAGTGATTCAACAATGGCTGTGTCACATCACAGATGCCAAGAGCCTGGCAGTTTCTCAGTTTGTGAGATTGTGTATGTAAACAGCCCTAGTCTGGCACTGAAAGCCTAGGCAATGCCTGGAGAATTGGTGTTACTCAGACCAGGTTGGAACACTGAGGAATCTGTTTCTAATATAAGGCGATGGATAATCAAAAGCAGCAACAGAACAAATGAACTTACCAGTCATACTGAAGAGCAAGTTGTCAAGGGCAGACCTATTCTTTGTCTATTGGATGGAAATATGAACAAAATATATTTTATGAAAAAACAAAAAAAAAACTTTTTTAGTTAAAACTGAATCAAAGTTGTGTTGCATTTCTTTCCATGAGAAGCACTTCCTCTGTAATTTGCACCAGGGCTCCCCAAATTTTCCTGTCACCCAACATGAATTATCTGGAGAAATTCCAATTTTTAAGGTTCATTGTTTCTTATACCCAAGATTGTTCTTTAAAATATATTCATTATTGCCAAAATGGTTATAAAAGTACTCTGGCAAAATCTGTGCAAAGATTATCTTTATAAGTGAAAATCTGAAGAGAAAAATAATACCCAGTAACACTTGGGAATTGCTGCTTCTTCAGAACTCATCTTCACCCAGAAGGTGAATTGTTCAAATAACCGTTTGCTTGTTTGTTTGTTTTTGTTGTTATATGAAGTATGTGTATGTGAGCTCATAGTATTTTGAAATAATAATTTAACCCTAAGAATAAAATATTATCTTTGGAAGAATTTGACTCTCTTATCTGACAGGATTCTGCCTATAAGTTTTGAGCAACAATGAACACACTATACCCTGGAAAGCCAAGGAGTCAAGGATGTTTTACAACATGAGATAGTGGGTTTTGCCTTCAAAGCAACTTCTCAGTGCATTATATACTTTTCTCAAATAAACTGGCAGCAATATATTTAGAGTCACATGAAATTAATTTCACTTGTTTGCATTATGGAAAATCTATACACAACTCAATACCCAAGAATAATGTGATTAATTATGCATCTAATTATAAAAGTGAAACTTCATGCATATGGTGGGAAGCATAACAATCAGATAATTTCCTACCAATTTGCTATGTTCTGGAGGGGCTTGAAAAATTAATACTCCCAAAACAAAAACCTAAAAGAACTAAATAAAAAGCAAATGTTTGGGAATATAAATTTCAGTTGTGAAAGGTGCTTAGCAAATTAGAAAACCTAAAACTTACAAACAAGAAAAATAATTGAAAATATGTACCATGTGGAAAATTACACAATTATTTTTTATAGAAAGCCCCACAGTAAATGTACCTTTAATATCTGACAGAATTATCAGGGAATGAAGTAGATTAATATATAGCCACATAAAAATATAGCATCGTACAGTGGATTTTGGTACTTATGCCTCAACATACCTTTTCTGTGGTGTCAAAAAGCTTTCCTATGATGTCACATAGTTTTTCTGAGATGTCATATTACTTCCCTATGGCTCCTTCTAGACCAAATGCTATTCTTGAAATTTAAGACTCTTGAGTTTCAGGTAGAAGTGTTTCTTCCTCTTTTTAACCTTATTGTAGTCTTTCCCAAGTATATTTATTTTAAGTTATTTTCCAGAAAGGTTGTATATAAAACATTCCTTATCTATTCCTCTTTGAAGGTCAGTTTTAAAAGTTCAGCCTCTTTTGCTCATGCAAAACCTATTACATTTCTATCTGTAAGAAATGAGGTTTTTTGTTCTTCCTATGCAGAAAATTATCTTACAACAACTATCAGCATTATAAAGATATTACAAACTGAGTCAAAGAATGCTTAGCAACTTATAAAACATTCAAGTTATTTCCACTGCATATATTTTTATTATTATAATTACAATTGAAGGCATTACAGGACCATACATCATTTTTATTTTTTTTTATTTAGAAACAAGTCCACATTTGTTCATTATAACGGGTGACACAGTAACAGAAAAACTTTATATATAAACCTCCATTTAATATGCCTTTTGGCACCAAATGAAAATGATATTGTTTTGTAGGTTACCTAGTCTTGCAAGAAACTAGTATGTGAGAAGGAGACATTCTTTAGGGTATGAATTATTTAAACTAAGCAGCCATGTTCGTAAACTTGGAAGTAGAAGCATTGTTATAAACTATAATAGAAACTCCCAATCCAGACACCCACATAGATATGTGTTATAATGATTATTATTTTCTCTAAAATAGTTCCATGATTATCTACTAGGAAGACTAAGTTCTACAAAACTGTATTATTTCAAATTCTTTGATGTTGTTTTCATGCCAAATATAGATGACAAAGTCTTCCAGTTTCTGCCTCATCCTCTATGTTGATTCTGAGACGTAAGCATATAGATTATATCGTAGATGTGTGAATTAGGACGTGCTCCCCAGAATCAGTGGTTTTCTGAATTTTGTTCATCTTCAGCAGACCAATTGTGGTTTTATGTAATTAATGGTCTCCATCTCCTGAAAAAAGTAAAAGGAACATTTTTAATGATAGATGAGACACTTATTTGTGTCTATAATACTAAAGATCAAGAAGGCAGTTAAAAATGATATTCATTGGGGAAGGTGGCAGTTGTGGAAAATTCTTCAGGATCTGTAAGTTTCAGAATTATAGGTATTTGACTATGTTTACAGCAGTAGGCATAATTTCCTTCCCTATAAAATGGGACTTATGTACGATTACAGAGTTGCTTTACACCACTGAACTGTAAATTCCAGTACTGCTCTTTTGTAGATATCTAACTATTGTGGTCAATGTTGTGATTCATCAGCATCACAGTTAGGATGGATTATTCTCTGTATCCTACTCATTGTGAAGTCTGATAACGTTGAAACTATGTGTCATGGAGGAAAAGTTTGGGTCAACTGGATTCCTCCAAGTCCTGTTGAAGTTCCTGGTGTGAGGTAATCTCACAGGAGTGAGTGAGTGAGTGAGTGTGTGTGTGTGTGTGTGTGTGTGTGTGTGTGTGTGTGTGTGTGTGTGTGTATCAGAAAGGAAAAGCCAGATACATTTTAGTATGAAAATTTTTCTGTGAAGAAGCCACCCATAAGATCATGTTTCTATTAGCTTTGTGCTTTGGTTAACTTTAGGTAGATTGACATGAGCAGTTACATTTCTGTATGTTGACTTTGAAACAGAGTGATCCTAAAATTACTTCATAATGGGAGACATAAACAAGTCTGTCTTTTTGCTCCCACGTCCTGGTAACAAAAGGAGAAAAAATTCATGCAAAATTCACTGTGGGGAAGCAGTATGTTTACTGGGCTTCCTTGGAGAACACAGGTGAGGCATTGGTTGTTCCTCTCTCAAAGGCTATGCATCTGCAAAGACTATGCTCAGCAAGGATGAGTGTGTCCCCATAATTACATACAGACATGGCAGAGTTGGTACAATGATTTTTTTCAAGAAACACAGGCTAGATACACAGAGGAGAATCTCATGACACTTCCCACACCACCATGAAGAAGCATACACAACCAGAAACTCCAACTGGATTATTTTGCAAGCACGCAGAGCTAAGCTACCCCAGATGGCAGTTACTGGGATCATAGTCACAACCTAAGGTCTTTCTCTATACTGCTGATTGGAACCAAACTCATTATCCTCCTGCTTCAGCCTCCAAAGTGTTCAGATTACAGGCACATACCATCATTTACAGCTTGAGTTTACTTTGGACATAATAATTTTTCCTGTAATTTCTATATAATTTTGTCTGATAGTCATATTGAGTAATAATTTTCAGATTTTGCATTGTTTTATACTCATCTCTGAGAAGGATTTTGTCCTAAATTTGATGTCATCTGAGTGAAGTAGGAAAGAAGATGATATATGCCAATTAATAGTCAGATTCCCACAACCAAGAGAGTGTAGAAATAGTGACTTGTGTGAATATACTATGAATGAGTTTAGCGTGGATGTGATGTCTCCTGTCCTGTGGTGGGTGTGTCCTGTCATTTCAGAAATGGTATATGCATGGTTTTGTTGGAAATTTTTCTTCTTAATCATCTCAGTAGAAAAAAAATAATTTACAAGGGAAACACAAAGAATACAACTCATAGGAGCATATACTTTAAGAAAATACAGTCTGAAGGCAAATGTTTGGAATTTCCATGATATTATATTTTCCTTAGAAGACCATGAAAACTGTAGATGCAAATGATTTATAATGACCATGATGAAAATTCTATAGAAAGGTTAGCAACTGACAGAGTGATCCATTTCCATCGACTATAAAATTTTTACATCATAATAATTATTGATAATATCATGTGAGAACATTGACTCATTTTATTGCCTTTTTCAGGATACATTTTATTTTTTATGCATTAAAAAGTTACATAATTTATAAGAAATGCTATGTTGCTATACATAAGTCTTTATGAAATTTTCTAGAATTATATGAAAATGCATTTCAGATAATGTGGAATCTATCTGTCCATTGATGTGTTTCTTAAGGAATCAATGCCTAATAATTTTAATTATTAAATTGGTATTGAATGGAATACACTGTGATAAGACAAGGACATATGGCATTTTATTTATTTTAATTAGGAGAGATGGAAAGACTTCTATTCATCAGAGACTCCAACAATGACGAACCACAGTATGGTGATACCTGGGCCCAGTTTGGTAAATCAATATATGTTAAAGGCTCCTGTGTGGTGCATAGGTGAGTGGTTACATACCAGAGCAGGGGCTGCACCAAAAACCAGATTCAGGGTACTGCGTAGTCCCACTTCATCAGTGATCTTCATCTTAATGGTAGCTAGGCCATGGGCACATCTAGTTCAGTTAACCTTCTATTTCTTATCTAATAAAAACCCATGCAGATGGATTACAATTGTATTGTATGTACAATACTTCAAATTCCAGGTGAGGTCTCCTCACTCATTTTTTTTTTCTGATTTTGTCAATAATTATGTCACCATTGCCATGGGCCTGCTTATTACTGCCTAAAACTGCATCATTATGTTTTAGATGTCATGGCTACCATGCTGAGCACATTACAGAATAATGCTATGTCCAAAGTAAATATATATCAAATAACATAAGCCTGTGGGAGGAGTTAGTACCACTAACAATGTTCATTTAAATGACACCAGTTTACTATTGTGTTTGTCTAAGCTTGGCATTTCAGGAAGGTTACTAGGAAACATAAATACACTTAACATATAAAGAAACCCATAACAGTCAGCATCACAACTGCACACACACAATAAAACAGACACACAGTCTACTTTTGAAGCAAAAATTAAGATCAGTGGATTGGTAGGATGAGTGATCTACATGATTAATAAAAACAAAAGTTTTAATCTTTTTTTCACATTTAAAATAATTTGAATAGCCGAAAATATTATTTTCTGAAGTTCAACTCTATCTCATGAATATACAGTCACAGAGGTCTTATTTAGGCAGTCTAATTTTTAAAAAAGAAGGCTGCCCAGATGTGTGACTCTCATAAAATGTGTGCTCATTGCCACTGTCATAGTTGTTAAAATGAATCCTATGCCACTTCATATGGAAAAACTCCAGTTGTAATACTGTACCAATGAGAAAACGTTTGATCATGTTAAGTATAGTATATTCACATGCCATTATTCTGTCAAATTGTGAATTATTATTGATATGAAGATAACTCTTTCCTACAAAGAAATAAATGACTTTGTAATTGGATCAAATATTAGTATCAATGGCCTGGGAACACAGACTAAAGTTATCCCATACAGTGTGTTCCACCGTGCTCACAGTTTTTGAGGTTTTATTTTTAAAGTAAGCATAGGAGTCCCTAGAAAGAAGTTGTAACTGCAAAGACTGGCTTAGAACTTCAGTGCTGTGAAGAGAGTGAAATGTTGCAGAGTCAACAGCCAAATTATCATGTTACATCATTAGACTATTTACTAACCAATCATTACTTTCCTTTCTACATAAACTCATGTCTTTATGACCTTTCAGACGTCATTCACAATGCATGAACTGACCTCTGATTTCCACCCACCATAGTTCTGAGAAGGTTGCTAGGAGCATCTAAAGCCAATAGCATAATTTCCTCCATTCTGCTTCTGTCAGGATATTTAATATTTCCAATAACCTATTTGTTGCTTTTCTTTCTAATGTTTCTCTAAGAACTTCATAAAATTGTTACTTAACTGCAAAATAATACTTTGGGAAAATCTAACTCTGCTCCTGGCGATAGTCATTCATATTTGGCTCCAGAATAAACCATCTCTTATATTTCTTTCAGTTAAGTCCTGCTTTTTTTCCAGTTATAAATCAAGGCCCTTTAAAAACATACTGGAGGAAACCTACGGCAAAACTTTTGGAGATAATCTTCTATTTACTGTCTTGTGCCTATACATAATTATGTGTTCGTATTATTAAAATCAAATGCAATATATGAAGGGGTGTAAGTAATAGGAACAATAATACAATGGCTAATCTCTCCATCAAAATAGAGAACCATCAAGCTATGCCTTTTAGGAATCTGATATTCCAAACCCATGGGACCCTTTAACACCTTATTTGTGTGACCCACTATCACCTTTGAAAGCTATTCCTTTGTAATCTGCAACTTCAGTTTTTCAAACCTTATTTTTAGTGATGGTCTTTAAATGGATTTATCTGTTTTGTAGCCCACCACTCACCACAGGTAGTGAGAAAGAAAGGATAGAGGATGAGTGGTAGGGTGGAATGGACCTGTTTAGAAAGCTTCTTTGAAGCAACCCCCATCTGTGTTGTTTGGAAATAAACAGTTCAGTTCACAAGTCAACAGTAGCAGCTCCATCAACCCTCAAACACTGCACAAATACACGTACATACACACAACAGTTCAGTTCAGTAGAGTCAGGATAGCAAACAAGAATCAGCAGAAGTGGCAAAACCTAGCAGAGACAGCCAGGTCTCAGTCCCAGCATGAACCAGCTGGAGGAACCCAGAAGTAACACCAGGAGAAGTTCTTGGTTGTGCCTGTCTCATCTGCCTTTTTCTCTCTCATTCAAATCAGTGGCCTCTTTTTTATTAATTGTTGTTACAGTCATATGTGTATATGTACATATATTCATATATACATATATTTCTAAAAATAACTGACCCAGTATTTATAATGCTACAAATATGAATGTTTCCAGGACTGACTAGTTGGTATTAGAGTAAGAGAACACCAATTTATTGTCATTAATAGATTCATAAGTTGTTGGAATCAGAATATGGGACTGGCTTAGGAAGCAGGTCACTGAGGTATACATATGACTTTCTCCCTAAACCTCTGTAGAGTTCTTCTGTATTTTTTCTTCTCTGGCTTCCTTTGTGTGTCCTTTTGTGGCTCCTGGATATCATGCATTGGGCAGCCTATTGTTAACATATTTCCACTGCAATGATATTCTCTTATCAGATAATCCAACAGCTATGCCTTTACCTTGTAAGTGAGTTTGAATTTAAAGATGATGCACCCATTAACCCAGGGGAGGAAATTTCAGTGAAGACCAGGGTACTGGCTACAGTGTTTCTATTGCTTGGCCCATGTTTGGCCAACTGTAGAATGAGACACTAGATTTTAAAGGGAGAGCAAAAGGCCTGAGAGATAATCAATTTGCATGGAATAAGGACTATAAAGGTGAGACTAAGGAAACTGAATGATGAAGAGATCAAGAGAATGAAAAGCAATCCAAGTGGAGAAGATGCTTCAGCAGGTAAAACATTGGAAGCATAGTACAGATGACATGACTTTTGTCCCTGGAACCCATGGTAGAAGGAGAGAGCAAAAGGTTGACCTCTGAACACCATCCATAAACACCCTGCCATGACATGGTTCACACACATGCACACGCACCTGCACATGTGTGCGCCCCCCCCCCCCCGCGCGCGCGCGCGCACACACACACACACACACACACACTCACACACACCATGCATACTTACACAACAAGGATACAATACGCTATCAACAACAACAACAATAACAATAATAATAATAATAACAATAAAGTGATAAATTGTTTAAGAAACATGGAAGCACTTCTGCGGGATAAGAAAAATATTCTTTGAATAAACTCAGAAATTGGCTAGATACCACAACTAACTGCAGGCTCAGGTGTACTGGTTTCAACACACTTGAAAACTTGTTTGCAAAATACAACTCCTAATCCCCCTGATTGCAGAGGGAAGCTCAAATGCCGCAGGATGCTCAGGTAAGTGATTTTTCTTGTTCAGCCACTATCTGACCTAGGCATTGCTTAAACTGGCAGTAGATATTTATCCATATTATACTGTGTTCTAGCCATATACAGAAGTACCCATGACAAAAGCTTGCACGTAGATGTCAAAGGAAACCAGACAAGGAACAATGGTTTGACTTTAATAAAAACCTACAACTGAAAATCCCTTAGCCAATGAGTATTTTAATAAATAAATGGAAAATATTTAAAAATGATGCAGCATTAACTGGACATAAGTTTGAGGGAATAATGCGCTTTGCCCGTGGTGCCTTAAAATGTACAATTCTATGGGAGAAAACCTAGCCATAGTTAGCAAAGTTATACATACTCTGAAACTTCTGTCCTGGAAGAAGGAAAACATGTACTCATCAGGTTTGCAATATTCAAATACTGAATAAATTTATGTGTACTTTTCTGAAGATTTGTCAAATGAGTTTGGCAAAAAAATTGTGGACTATTATGCACTTATGAAAAGGAAAAAAGGTATCTTTATTGATTTTAGGGCATAGGGTTGGGAGCAATATATGTTGCATATTTTTATAAGTATACTTATGTGTATAGATATTTATATTATATTAATACTACACTATATGTCTCTTATATCTGTACCTGTAATTATCCTTACATATTTAAGTATAGGTATATATGTAATATACCTGTGACTTGTAGACTTACACACTGCATTTATTATGTTATCCAATATAAATATGGGGATATCTTATATCTGGATGATACCATAGATTAGGCAGTGTTTAAATAACCCAAAAACTGAAGCAGATGAAGTTCCTGACCCATTAATGAGACTTTCAGGAGCCTTCTACACATGACAGACAGACAGATGAGATCTGTTTAGCCTCTTTATAAGAGCATTTACTTCATCCATAAAGCAACACACTTATTGTATAATTCTATTACACTTTAATAATACTTAGGCTTAGATTTCAAAATATGTGAACACACAATAATTATTTGGCTTCTCAGGAGATTTCATCATGAAAAGCAAAGGGATAATGAGGAAATTTGGGTACGTAACCACTGCAGGATATCTGAGAAAGGAAAAATCTGATGTTTATTCTAGTGTAACTCCCAGAGATAGAAAACGTATATGATGACATGTTATATTTCTGCTTAATAATATTTAATAAACAACAGTCGATGGGTTCTGATATTTACATTACTATTATTATTTCAAATATTACCATTGGAGAAACTGGGATGACATATATACATTTAATCTGTTTTTGTTACTTAAATTTGATCAAGTAGGGCCTGGTGTTATACCACCTTCTTGGAGAATCGGGAAAAAGAATCACAAATCCAACGCTTGCCTGTGTCACAGAGTTAGCTCAAAGATATCCAGCATCACTTAATGAATTTTAGCCTCAAAATCAAAAGTCAAAAATGCAGCTCTATTGTACCACACATTCCTGGCATGAACAAGGTCCTGGATTTATTGTCAGAACCACACACATAAAAGTAAACAGTAAATGAGAAGTACTGAAAAAAATGTCACAGCAGGGTTTACTTTGCTCTGCTATCCTTTCAGCTATGCTAAGTTACTATGTGACATGCACAGACCTCGTGAGCTCTTGTAATTCTGAAGAATAAATATTGGAGGGCCCTTAGCTGAGTGCCGGCTGTTTGGCCATTTGGCCTCCTATGGTCATGAAAGGCATGACTGAGTTTGCATTATGGATAACAGGCAAGGCTCTTAGAGCCAAGCATCTTAAGAGGCTTTGTAGTACTGGAGAGAGTCCTCATAAAGCTCAGAGAGTCAAGGAGCTATCTTAGGGTCTTATCAAGCACACCAGGAGATATACCGGGGATTATTCTTGCCCAAGTCTCTTTCTTCAAATAAGACCATCAGTCATAGAGAGGCAGTCATCTGAGGTGGTGAAGCTACAGTTTGTCTTAGTCAAGAGTGCAATGAAGAGTTCAGGACCCGAGTTTTCCTTTAACTTCACCAAGAAAAAGCAACAGTTTATACTTCTTCATTTGGCTATATTTCTTCTTATGATAATGAGAATAAGAATCTAAGACACTTTTGTATAAAAGGCACCTATAGAGGGGTTGGAAGGGTGCTGTACATAGGTGAAATTTCCATCATAGACTAATGTAGTACAAAGGTAGAGAGCTCAAAGCTAACTTTATCAAAACCTTAAGAGATTATCATTAGACAACCAGGCATAATGTGAGCACATAGCACAAACGGGGACATAACATCAGAGAGAAAATGTGCTGAATTCACTCCAGAGGTACAGGAGGCAGATCAACAGATACCAGTTAGCATTTCCTTTAAAATATAGCAAATTACCAAGTGCATTTACTTATTCTTAGTGGACATTGTGTAATAGAAGTTCAATGAAAATAATTAAACATCGAGTGCTACTTAGGTAACATAGAAACACCCCCATTACATCAAAACAAAGAGAAGAAGTTCCTTTTAAATCGTGGTAGTGGAGGATAAAACAGACTTCTATTGGGAGTATAAATGCCTGTAAATGTTGAAAAGTAGCGAGGTGAAATAGAATGTACTTTTATTTAAACGTTCTAAAAGTACCTATGCCTGCATGCAGAGATGTGCTTATACATTGTAATGTATGAATATGTAATTAAATGCATAAGGAAAATTTAAAAATAACTAATAATAAAAAATTCCTATGAATTCTTCCAAAACTTTTCTATAAAGTTTATAAATATTTATAAAATAATATAAAATTAATTCTTTAATATATTTTTATGCATGACAAAAAGGTAAGAAAGAGAAAAGATTCAAAATAGTAAATGTTCCCTACAGAAAAATACAATAAAACTAATGCATTTTACTAAAAGAAATAAATTATATGTGTTGAAATATAAAGAACATTTCAAAAAAGTAAAGAATTCTTGGCTGGAATAACAAAAACAAGTCTTCAGAAAAAAAATGCACTACTAAAACTTTTAAGTTTACATTTTAAAGTTCTTGGTTACAATTAAAATTTACTTCTATTATTTGTTAAGTAATTTTCAGATGTGCTTGACTATTTTCTTTGTCTTTAACACTGTGGTGTGCACTTAAAATATAGGCTGAGCTTTAGGCTTTCTGGAGTAATCATAACATCTGCAATGACTTGATAATTTAAGATCAAAGTAGAAAAATGCAACCTAAGAGTACTCCTCACTTACGCAGTCATTTTGCTGATATCTAAGGTAGCTGATCTAAGCATATGCACTTTTACATTCTACAGAAGTGTTGGTACAACATCTCTTCTGCTTCTGACAAACCGGGGATAGCTTATCCTGCCCTAAGAAAAGTAACTTCATCTAGAGAGAGGAAACAGAGAACTCAAGACTGTTTAGAAGGTACAGATATTAATGATTTAAGGTCTAGGTGTGCCACACTCTGAGAAGGTGGTATACACTTATTTTTTTTCCTAAGAAAGACTGAGGCTTTTACTATTTGGCTTTTGTTATTCTTGAGCTTCATATGGCCTGCAAGGTGTTTCTGGGGTATTCAGAGCTTTCTGAGGCTAGTATCCAATTATCAGTGACTGTATATTACATCTGTTCTTTTGTGCTCTTTTGTGGCAATTTTTGGTATTCAAAGATCATTATGTTTAATCTATACACACCAAGAAAACTCTGACTGTTTCTATGTTCTGTTCTGTTTTACATGTACTTTATGCTTATGGTAACTAGTGGGATTTCAATGCATGCTATCAAACCTCTAAAAGAATTGCCAAAATGCTTTGAAAAATCTCTACATGTGTCTCTCTTCTTTAAATAAGCTGTAAGAAAAAAATCTGTATAAAAAATAGAAGGTACAGATAACAAGATAGCACTGCCCACAGGGAAATTAAAAACAACCATGGGTCCACAAAAATCCCTGTGTGGATTTTGTCTTTTTTGGTTGTTAGCTTATCCTTCAATGGCTGAGCAGTTGCATATCTCACTTCTTTATCACTGATCCTAAAATCTTTGCTGTGGAAAAGTGTTTTTAGCAGTTCAAAGGCTTAGGGAGATTTGAGAGCAGAAGACAAATCCTCTTCAAGAATCATCTACAGTGAGGTCCTGAAAAACAGAAATGGTAGAGTTCTGACAGGGAGCCTGTTTCTCTTATAATGCTTAAACTCAAAGGACATTTCAAGTTCTCAGGATGAATTTTGTTGCAAAACAAAGTCAATTAGGAATATTAGCCGCGAAGTAACAAATTCGATTCAAAGAATTTTATAGCTTAAGAAATGTGGCTGCATATGATTAAGATTAGAGATTCAGTAGAACTTTAGAAAGTTATGACTTACATTCACATCTGGGTTGCCGAGAAACAAAAGCCAGAGTGCATTCAGACATTTAGCCAGGTGGAGAAGTGAAGGCATGTGCTCCTTTAGCAGGCTTCATTTACCCTTGACAACATCTCTGTAGGAAGTGGGCATCAACCCGTGTAAGCCTGTTCTCCCTGTTGGGCATACTATTAGGAGTGGGGTAATATTTAAATTCTGGAAACAAACATAATTTTTTTATCAAAAATTAATGTAATTGGAGGACAGAGTTTTCAAATCTCTAAGTTAACATCGGCAGTGTGAGCTAATGTTGCTTTGATTTTACTTGTTTGCTGAGCTTAGCAAGCAGAATCTTCTGTTGCATTTCAGCTAATATTTCTAAACTCTATAGATTGAAATAAACCAAATCCATTCACGACTGGATTAATTGCCTATTATTCCTGCAATCAGAAAGCTAAGACAGCCAGTTCTGAATTTAAGACCACCTTGAGATGTCAAACACAGCTCTACACACCTAACAACTGGACATTATTCAACTCAATTATTCAACCTGGCTTTTCTCTTGGCCTCTGAATTGCTCTGTTTGGCCTCGCATTAACTCCAGCCATTGTTTCTAATCTTTTGGTTAATTCTCATTCTCTTATTCATTCTGTCTTTGCCTATTTCTAACCTGTTCTCTCTTTAGTCTCTCCCTCTAAGCTTCTTCTGTTAAAGCTGCCTCTTTCCCCCTCTCTGTGATGCTCTCTCCACATTATCTACTGTATTTATATGAGATTTGTAGAGAATTCAGGTACAGATATTGAGAAGGAGGAGACTCAAGTACCTCTTGATATTTGATGGGATAAATGGGTTTAAAAATCACCTTTCGTCTCCCTCATGAAGTATTCTCTAGATCATGTGGTATTATAGATGGCACTTAAATACATTTGGTTTTGTTTTTATATTGAAGAAAATTAATATATATAGTATATGTAATTCAATACCATGCTTTTAGCTGCATTCTCTTAGTAAATGGCAATTTCACTTTTTATAATATAAATAAGTAAACAAAGTCTACAGAACATATATTTTAAGGGTGCAATGTATTTCACTTTTGATTTTGCAAAATGAGTGATTTTTATTTCATACTACCATCACCGATCAGAGACAACTATTAAAACATTGATGGTCAAGAATTGACTCAATGCCATTCACAGTAATTGTGTAAAATATTCAATGTAGTTATCAATATGCATTATTTGTGTTTTAAAAAGTCATATCAGCAGAATTATTAAGTGTTAATGAATATTGAATTTTGAGCCTAGAGTTGTACTTAACATTTTCAAAGTTTCAAGTTTGTCATGTGAGGACTCTACCATAAATTAGACCATTGACAAATGTAAAAATGTTGCTTAAGGGCAATCTATCCTGAAGATGAGCTGATGAAATAGTGGAAATTTTATCATTGTTCCAATTTTTAGAATCTCTTTGCACAATATGTAACTAAATACTGCCTATATTAATAAAACTTACAACTTCAAAGGTTTTCACATTTACTTTAATATTATGAATTTTAATTAGCTTCATTTATGGATTTTCCGTGCTACATTTTCATCATGTTAATGGTATCAATATATATTTAACACTCCTATGCATGAAATAGATTCAAACAGTTTTAATTTCAAAGATATGTCCTGACTTATAGTAGGCTTCTAATCACAACCTGATATTCTAAAGGCATCAATTCACTGTAAATATGTTAATTGTCATCAGAAAACATTTGATGGAATGATCAAAGGGCATTAAAGATTCAGCCCTGATAGAGAAGCATCTCTTCCCTTAGGAATCCTCTCATCTGATTAATATCTTATCATTTCATTCATGGCATGATAATAACTAGTAATTTTTGCTTTGTTATGTGATTTCTGTTGCCCTTATGAAAGTAGTAATTTTTGGAAAGAAGTAAATGCAACAGTTTGAAAGAAAAAAAATCTTAAAACATTTAAATTAGAGAAAACACTAATCTGCAGACTAATTCTAAAAGTGAAATTTATTTTTTTCTTCTTTTTTTTTAATTGGCTATTCTCTGTATTTACATTTCAGAAGTTATCCCCATTCCCCCAATTCAATCTTTCCTCTCCCTCCCTTTGCCTCCATGAAGATGCTCCCTCTCCCAATGACCATCTCCACCATCAGTGCTTTGGCATTCCCCTACACTGGAAAAAATGAGCCTTCTCTGGACCAAAGGCCTTTCCTCCCATTGTTACCAGAGAATGCCATCCTCTGCTGCATATGTACCTGGAGTCATGGGTCTCTCCTTGCGAACTCATTGGTTGGTGTTTTAGTCCCTGGTAGCTGTGGTGGATTTGGTTAGTTGATAACTTTTTTCTTCCCTTGAGGTTGCAGTCCCTGTCTGTTCCTTCAGTCCTTACTCTAGCTCCTTCACTGGGGTCCCCATTGATCTACCTACCTTTCTCTGTACCAATGCTATTTGGTTTTTATCACAATTTATCTATAATACAGTTTGTGGTCAGGGATGGTGTGTGTGTGTGTGTGTGTGTGTGTGTGTGTGTGTGTGTGTTTTAATGGTGAGATTTTTCACTCTACTGGGAGTTTGTTATTCCAAATAAGTTTGCAGTTGCTCTTTCTAACTCTATGAAGTATTCAGCTGAAATTTTGATGGGGATAGCATTGGATCTGTAGATTGCTTTTGGCAAGATGGCCACTTTGACTGTAATAACTCTCCCAATTATGAGCATGGGAGATGTTTCCATCTTCTGAGGTCTTCTTCAATTTTCTTCTTCAGGGACTTGAAATTCTTGTTATACCAGGCTTTCACTTGCTTGAATAGGGTCACACAAAGGTATTTTATATTATTTGGAGCAATTGTAAAGTGTGTCATTTCCCTAATTTTTTTCTCTACCTGTTTATTCTTTGAAAAGAGGACGGCTGCTGATTTCTTCAAGTCAATTTTAATCCAGTCTTTTTGCAGAAGTTGTTTATCAACTGTATGAGTTACCTGTTGGAGTTTTGGGAGTCACTTAAGTATACTGTCATATCATCTACAAATAGTGATATTTCTTCCTTTCTAGTTTGTATCCTTTGACCTTTTTATGCAGTCTGATTGCTCTGGCTAGTAATTCCAGAACTATATTGAGTGGCTAGGGAGAAATTAGGAAGTCTTGTCTGGTCCCTAATTTTAGTGGGATTGATTCAAGTTTCTCATCATTTAGTTTGATGTTGGCTACCAGTTTGCTATATATTGCTTTTACTATGTTTATATATGGGCCTTAAATTCCTGATCTTTCCAAGACTTTTAACCTGAGGAGGTATTGAATTTTGTTAAATGCTTTCTCAGTATCTAAAGAGATGATCATGTTTTTTTTTTTCCTGAGTTTGTTTATATAGTTGATTACTTTGATAGATTTCCTTATATTGAATCCTTGTTGCATTCCTGGAATGAAGCCTACTTGATAGTAGTTAATGTTCATTTTGATGTGTTCTTGGATTGGGTTTGCAAAAATTTTATTGAGTAGTTAGTTTCACATCAATTTCATGAGAGAAATTGGTTTGAAGTTCTCTTTCTTCTCAAAGAACCAGCTAGCTCTTCATTTTGTTGATTCCTTGTATAGTTTCTTTTTTTTTGTTTGTTTGTTTATATTTGGTTGATTTCAGCTCTGAGTTTGATTATTTCTTGCTGTCTAGTCCTCTTGGGTGTATCTGCTTCTTTTTGTTCTAGAGATTTCAGTTGTACTGTCAAGATGTTATTGTATGCTCTCTTCAGTTTCTTTTTGGAGGCATACATTAATTCTCTTAGCACTGCTTTCATTGTATTCCATAAGTTTGGGAATGCAGTGCCTTCATTTTCCTTTAATTCTAAAAAGTTTTTGATTTCTTATTTTAGTTCTTTCTTGAGAATGCTATTACTGAGTAGAGCATTGTTCAGCTTCCATGTTTATGTGAGCTTTTTGTTCTTTTAGTTATTGAAGACCAGCCTTAGTCCATGGTGATATGATAAAATGCATGGGATTATTTCAAAGTTCTTGTATCTATTGAGGCCTGTTTTGTGACCAACCATATAGTCAGTTTTGGAGAAGGTGCTGTGAGGTGCTGAGAAGAAGGTATATGCTTTTGCCTTGGAATGCAATATTTTATAGATGTTTGTGTTAAATCCATTTGGTTAATAACTTTTGTTAGTTTCACTGTGTATCTGTTCAGTTTATTCTTCCAAGTTCTGTCTATTGATGAGAGTTGGGTGTTGATGTCTCCCACTATTATTGTGTGTGGTGCAATGTGTGCTCTGAGCTTTAGTAGACTTACTTTTATGAATGTTGGTGACCTTATACTTGGAGTATAGATGTTCAGAATTTAAAGTTAATCTTAATAGATGTTTCTTTGATGAGTAAAAAGTGTCTTTTCTTTCTTTCTTTTTGATGAGTTTGGTTGAAAATATATTTTATTCAGTATTAGGTTGGCTACTCCAGCTTGTTTCTTGGGATCATTTGTTTGGAAAGTTTTTTTTTACAACCTTTTACTCTGAGGTAGTGCTAGTCTTTGTTTCTGAAATGAGTTTCCTGGATGCAGCGAAATGCTGGGTTCTATTTACCTATCTAGTCTGTTAGTCTGTCTTTTTCTTGTGGAGTTAAGTCTATTAATATTAAGAGATATTACAGAATAATTATTATTGTTTCCTACTATTTTGTGGTTAGAGATAGAATTATATTTGTCTGCCTTTTTTCTTTTGGTTTTCATGCAAGAGAATTATTTTCTTGTTTTTCCTAGGGTGTAATTTTCCTCCTTGTATTAAAGTTTCCCATCCATTATCCTTTGTATGGCTGGATTTGTGGACAGATATTGTATAAATTTGATCTTTTCCTGGAATATCTTGGTTTCTGCATCTATAGAAACTGATTGTTTTTCTGAATATAGTATCCTGGGCTGGCATTTGTGTTTCTTTTAGGGTTTGTATGATGTCTGTCCAGGATCTTGTAGCTTTCATAGTTTCTGTTGAGAAGTCTGGTGTAATTCTGATTGATCTGTCTTTATATGTTACTTGTCCTTTTGCTCTTACTACTTTTAGTTTTGAACATTTGGTGTTTTGACTATTATGTGTCAGGAGGAATTTTTTTTTTCTGGTTTTATCTAATGGAGTCCTGTAAGCTACTTGTATGTTCATGTTTATCTCTTTAGGTTAGGGGAGTTTTCTTCTATAATTTTGTTGAAGATATTTAGTGGACATTTGATTTGGGAATCTTTGTTCTCTTCTACACCTATTATTCTTAGGTTTGGTCTCCACATTTTGCCCTGGATTTCCTGGATGTTTTGGGTTAGGAGCTTTTTGATTTTTACTTTTCTCTGATTGTTGTGTCAATGTTTTCTATGTTATCTTCTGTCTCTGAAATTTTCTCTTCTATCTCTTGTATTCTATTTGTGATGCTGTGTCTATGACTCTTGACCACTTTACTAGGTTTAATATCCCCAGATTGGTCTCTCTTTGTGTTTCTTTTACTGTTTCCAGTTCTGTTTTTTGATCCTGGATGGTTTTGTTCAATTTCTTCATATGGTAGCTTGTGTTCTGTGTTTCTCTAAAGTTATGTAACTTATTTATCTGTGTTCTCCTTTATTTCTTTCATGTGCTTCTCAAAGCCCTCTATTATCAGCATGAGGCACAATTTTAAGTCCAAATCTTTTTTTTTTTTTTTTTTTTTTTTTTTGTATGTTGGGATATATACTGCTTGCTGTGGTAGGACCTGGGTTCTGATGTTGCCAGGTTGTCTTGATTTCTGTTGCTTAGATTCTTGTGCTTGCTTCTTGCAGTCTTTTTATCTTTGATGTTAGTTGACCTTGTTGTCTCTGAATAGAGCTTCTCTTTTCTGTAAGTCTGTAGTAAAGGGGTTCCGAACGGAGATTGTTTCTGTGTGTTTGGCTCTCTATGGGCAGGCTGTGACTTCTGATGGTGATGGGCCAGCTCTAGCTCTGGATGCAGATGTAGGCCTGAAGGATATGGACCCAAGTGGTACCTGTGCACTGAGAGTTCCCCAGATAATGGGAGGAGAGAGAGTGTGGGCTCACCCTTGGGCTCAGAAGGGAGAGCTCTTCTGTGTCTCCTCTGGGTGCTTAGCTCTCTGTGGGTAGGCCATGAGTCCTTATGGTTGCTTGTTGGCTCTGTCTTTGGATGTGGGCACAGATGGAGGCCAGAGCAGTCTTGTGAAATCTATTTTTTAATTAAGTATTATTTCTATCTTTCTGTTGTATGAATAGTTTGGAGTGGTTTCAATTGGAAATAAAAAATACAAATCTTTCCTTTGTTTTTCCTTCCATGTGCAAGAATACTTATATTGCTAGAACAATTAGAAACCAACACACTAGGAAAAAAATCTAAAATTCAGAAAGTTAGAAATGGGAAATTGGAAAAAAAATCAAGATTATATGACAAGAGCATCGTTTCAATAGCAAAATTGTATATTTGTGTGTAGAAGTTTAAATAAATATAATAGTTATGACTGATGTTAGAACAAAATTCATTGATGATTCATCTATACTCCTGTTTTAAATTTCTGCCAGACACTGTCATAAGTAATTTGACCTGACAGACACCATCACCTCAGGTTTATCACAGATTCACAGATAGACAAGCATTAGTGAGTCAAATTGTGTTAGTGAACTGGCAGTTGACAGAGAGTGGTATCAGAATGATGGCATACAGACCGGATCTGTCAGGAGGCAAACTGCAGCCTAATTCGATCCTACATCTCAGGAGAATCCAGAAAGTGTCCACAGGAGATTAAGTCTATGCATCTGCTCTCTTTCAAAGAATTCAGAGGCTGCCAAAAGAGAATATTTCAGATATATAGCTGAACATTTCTGAATTATGCAATAGTTACCTCTAGTTATTTTATGATCTGTACTGGTTCTCGTTCAAAATTCACCCATTAATTTGGACTGAAACACTAGGACTAAAAGTATAACTTGTGGGTGTTGAAGGTGTACTGAAATCACAGCAGAAATTTGTTGGTGCTTTATACCCCTAATCTGCTTGACAATAATAGAGCTAGCTATTGATTAAGATGGCCACTGTTGGCATTAAAGAGAAAATTCACAACGATTGCAAACATATATTTACAAGATATATGTAAAATGTTGACATGTCTTTCATAAAAATGAAACAACTCAATATTCTGAAATCTCATAAAGATACAGCAAAAATGTCTTCTTTATGCCTTCAAATTGCATGGTCTTTAATCTTCAAATTTAGTTTCAATTTATATTCTCTAATGAAAATGTTCAGTGCTGCACAGAGAATAGGCCTTAATCTTCTTATAATGAGTTTTGTGAATTTTACTATCTACATACCTTTAAGTATAGTAGATGATATGGCAAAATTAATTTTAATCCTTTGATTATTCATTTCACATTTTAAAAGAACTTCTTAAAGAATAACACCAAGTCTTATGGAGTTGATGCTAAAGTCATGAAGAGTATGCATTTATTTATAAAAGGCATCCATAATGTCTATCTAGATTATACTTATTTCATTAGTTTGAAATTATGCATATACTATTCAAAATCATAATGTTGCTGTCAGTATTGTGGGCTCATAAAACTTAAACAAGTTTCTCTTATGTACCAATTCAGAATTAACCTCAATTATTTATAAAATGCTATAGAATAGAAATTCTATTTTACTAAAAATGCCAATTTTTAGATCATTTTGTATGTGTCAGTTCTTTCTTCAAGAAATTTATTCATTATACTTTTTCAACCAAGAGTAAACAAATGTTACAACTTCAATATATAAACTGAGTATGTTGTACATCTATTTATGAATAAATGCAAATATACAACCTGCTTATTCTGTATACTGGAATTGTATTATTGTCATTTGTTTACATAAAGACACATGAAGTTATGAACACAAATTCACATGAGTATTATGTTCCTGCCTTGAAAATAACAGTATTTAGTTTCGTTCATATTAGTCATAGATAACTATATAAATTATAGTGATATTATCTGATCCTCAAAAAATTATGCTATGTGACAAGAAGTTAGAGTGCAACAGTTCTTCCTACTAATCATGACAGATAGTCATTTTAAATTTCATTTTGCAATTAATCAAGTATACCCAAGATGCAATTAATTAATCTAAAAACACTTATGTGAACTTAGGCGAACTGAGAAATTATAGCTATGGACAAAAATTATTTCAGGTGGATTCTGTTTCTAGGCATTGTGCATTTTCATGCTGGATTATGTTAGTTCTAGTGAAGTTGGTGATTCTTGTTGCTGAGTATTTAAAAACACAAATTTATATATATTTCAAAACACACACATGAGAGAGATAGATATATTATAGATAGGTAGATAGAGAGAGAGAAAATAAATAAGAATATGCCAACATTTGAACCTATATTCAAATTGTGACATTTATAAATCTCATGACTTCAGGCAAATTTAATAATTTTTTATCTTCTTGGGGTATTAACATAAAAGATAAAGCCTTTATTAGGTTAATGACTATTGCATGATTAAAAGCAATAAAATTTACAGTGTCAAGTGCATAGTAAAACTATATATATCATAAAAAGATAAGGGATATATCTTGTATTTTGACCGGCACATACATCTATAGATGCTTATGGACATGTATTCATATAAGAGAGAAAGGAGAACAGGCAAGCCATGATGAGAGGACCAGTAAGCGACATTCCTCTGTGGTTTCTGCATCAGTTACTGATTCAAAATTCCTGCAGTGTTTGAGTGCCTTCCATAATTTACCTCAATGTTAGACTATAAAGTGGTATGTTAACTAATGTAAGCTTCTTCTTTTCACACAGGAAGAAAATACGAAAATTTAAGTGTATTGATGCCAACAGAATTGATATTCATCCCTTTAATTAGTGTTTTTGTAGATACAGAATAAGTCAGATTTCAATTCTTTTTTTGTAATTATTAAATCTTCAGATTTCTATTATTAAATGTTTATTCTTTTATATGAACCGTTCTAAATTTCTTTGCAATATATAGTGAGATTGCCTTTTACAACCTTATTCTCCACATAAGTGTCATCAGGAAATGACCCACTGACACAATTACCCCCCATATAATATATGTATATATATATATATATACATATATATATATGTATATATATATATATATATATATATATATATATATATATATATATATATATATACCCTCAGATATGTTTCATTTAGAGTAGGATCATGCAGACCACATACCCTGTTATAGCCTGAGGCTTGTTAATTTTACAAAATCCCACAGCCATAAGCCCCACTTACGACCAATCAGAATAAAGGTGAGTTAGTACTGTTATGTTTAGTTAGCCAAAATAGACTGAGTCAGAGCTGACCACTCTAACATGTTCATATAGAAGAGTTAATTGTGAACTTTTCTTTATAATCTGGCTCTGAGAAATGTTTGCTGTTTAGCCTCAACACCAGAGTCAAGGTTGTAACACTGATCTATGAGTCTTTGGGTGTACATTTTGCCTGAACTTGGCCTCATCTTTACATTCCCTTATCTTTCTACTTATTTATAGCGCTATAAAGAAAATTAAATATAGCATATCAAATAGATAGCAGCAGTCATTAGTCAACAGATAACAACTGGAGGTGCAGGTGATTTGGATGTTCCTGTTGGACTGACCTCTTGCCAGTTTCCTTCAGTTTCTTCAGCTCAAACATAGAATGGTATCAAGGGATGTGATGAGTGTTATGTATGTGCTATGTCCATATTTTAAGCTTTCATTTATTGTGACTTTCATTATATAGTTCTTGACTAATTACTATAGCTTATGTATTGAATGTTTCTAATGAACTATGTATCCATCACTGGCTTTGTGGAATCTTTACAAGGTTAGGTCTAAATGAGTACCCATAGATGACTGTGCCTGAAAACCTTAGTTATTATGTTTCATATACATATACTATCTTAAATATAGATATATCTCCACTAAAGCCTGGATAGATTAAGTAGGTCTACTTAGCTTGAGACCTTTGAAACACCACGAGGTTATTAAATATTTTATATGAGAACAGAAAAATACATTAAAAAATCATAAGGACACAGATTCTCCTATAAATTTTACTATATGAACATACATATATTAAGGTAAATTAAATCATGCAAAAATTAATCAAGTGTTCTGATTGTCATGTCTGAAAAATATGGATGATGAAGAAAACAATACTTTGCCTGTTCTCCAATATGATTCTGTTTGGTTTCAATAAATAGAATCACATAAACTATCCTTCTATGAAAGATGAAATGATTTACATCATATTTCTGCACTATTAAAAATATAGATTGTGTTCAGATAGAAAATGTCACAGTGGAAAATCATTCATATTGATCATTTGGGTAAATATTTTGCCAAATATATTTATATCTGAAAAGTATATTTTTACTGATTGTCATCCTCCATAATACTCAGACTTTATCGTATTTTTATGTTTCTAGTTGAGATCAGTCTTCTTCCTATTCAATTGGAAGTTTTTTTTTTTTTTTGGAGTTTTAAGCAACCTGCTATACATATTTCTGTTGCTAAATGAATAATTTGAAATGTGAACTATTTTAGTATAGAGAGCAATTAAAACATAGTGTATAATACAATTTATATTAAAATGCTAGTTTCTGTAATGAGGTTTTCCACAAAATATAATAATTTAAATAGGATGATATCGGATATCTGAGCTTTTTTTTAAAATCACAATGAGAATACATGTTAGTATTTAGAACAAGCAAAAGTTTACCACACCATCTTAAATCCCCAACACACAAGCAATGCTAAATAAGAAAAGACTTGAGAAATAAAATGCAATATCCAAATGGGTATTTTTAAACTAATTCTTAGTCATGTGGGTATTATAATATTTCATCTACTAATTTAACTCCTGAACATAGGAAAAATCCAAATTTAATAGAACATATTTTTAGACAATAAAATCCATCACACAAACAAACCAAATCAATACCAACAGAGGAAAACAGATTGCTTCCATCTGAGTGGAAGTGGAACAATGTGGATGCAGGAATTGGTATTTGTTAGGAAACTGATTAAAAAATTAACAAATAATCAGGATCATGGTGATATGGAACCTTTTTATGGTAATTCAGAAATATTCACGGATGTGACATGGTCAAAACACTAAGTTTTAGTCACCTAAAGAAAAAGACAAATGTGGAGTGAATACCATTCTATGGGCAGGTCAGCCATACTGACTACAAAGCCACACATAATCCTAAGTGAGACTAGCAGAACTTCCCAAGAAAAAAACAAACTAATTCCCAACACTCAGAATGATTACCTAAATCATCGTCATTACATTATATCTGGTATACTATACAAATGAGATATAATATAGTTAGTATACATTAGCATTCAGAAAGGTCAATCACCCATGACTAAAAATGTATACCATGTTAACATGAACAAATTTTAACATTTTTCCATTTTAACTTAGTATTCAATAGCATTACACAGGAAATACTGAACAATTGAGCCAATAAGATTTTAAATCTGTTAAATTTCAACCAATGGTCTTATTTCCTGTTATTTATCAGACATTTTAGTTTCATTTTTTGTTATTCTTTATTGCAAAGATGTTTTGGAAAATAATTAATAAATGAAAACAATTAAAATTGAATATAATGAAACAAGTGTATGAAATTTGAAGCATAAATCTTCATGAAAATAATTGTAAAACAAATGTACCAATTATTTGATTATATTTAAGATATAGTATGCAAAAATTTTTCAACAACTAAAATACAAGTTAAAATATATAGTTTTAAGAACAATATTAAAAATTATAAATACTTTTTTAATATTAAAAACTGTGACCTGTCTCCAGTTGATAAGTCAGTTGTGTTGAGTGAGAGGGCTTCAACACTTAGGCAGGAAGGTTACAAACAACTAGTTTTAAAACATTTCTATATGATTTGGGGCATAAAATTGTTCAACCCTGGAAACCAGGATTGAATGCAGTTTCTAAAACTATAGAGAATTTTGTTGATGAAGTGCACAAGTAATATTCCATGTTTAAAATAAAAACAGGCTACCATTCTTTCAACTTAATATTTAAAAAAAAAAACCCTTACTGATAGAAGAGCAGAGGAAGATGTTAAAAATATGTGTCAAAAGAGGGACAGGAAAAGCTGCTGAGATCTTGAAGATGGTAACTAAAATAAACTAATTAAGGCACTGTGCTCCTCTTTGAATGCTTGAAGAAGATAGATCCCACTAAGGAAAAAATAGAAGTATGCAAAGAAGTGGGTCAATGGCAGATTCCCATCTGTCCTGTTCAAAAGGAATTTAGTTAATTACACACTTTCTGCTTAGCATCATTTCTCTCCGGTTTTCACAGTTTCCTCTGCCTTCAAAATATCTCTCCGCTCTTTTGCCAAAGTTATTGACGAGCTTCATAGGCTCAGAACCTATGCATACAAATAGCCAAAGCAAAGGGACATTTCTGCAGTAACTTACTCTCTCATGTTGCTATTCTATTCTTTCATGGGATGAGAACTTTGTAAGGTTTTGTTAGAAATGAGTGATAAACATCTGGGGAGATATATATGTGTCGGTTGTATGTAAAAATCATAGAGTAGATCAAACATTACAAATGTCCCATTACCTTCTCTCCTGCTGTCCATGGCAACCCCATAGGGAGAATAACAGTTTCAATTAACTTGAACACCAGGGACATTTGAGGCTCTGTGGCCCTCCACATATAGGAAGCATTGAGCTGCCTTGTCTGCCCTCAGTGGGAGAGGATGTGCCTAATTCTATAGAGATCTGATGCCACAGAGAAGGAGGATTTTAGGGGTGGGAGTGATGGTGTTTGTGAGTTGTGGTGTGGAATATGGTGGGTGGGTGGATGAAGGAGCACCCTCTCAGAGACAAAGGGGAGGCAACATTTTGAATGTAAATAAGTAAAACAATTAATTAAGAAAACAAAGCCAAAAAATGTCCAATTCCTGTATGTAAATTTTGTATTTCTCAATATCCCTTAAAACTACTGATGTCACAGGTTTTTATTATTCCTGACCAAGCTCTTATCAGTGAAAAATATCTAACAAAATTTGGTAACTATGAGTGTATTTTAAAAATAATTTTTAATTCTGTTTTTGCAGTCTACTCCTTATTCCCCTCCTGGTCTACCCCACTCTGACAGTTGACACTTAACAGTTCCTCTTACCATTCCTCCTCCCCTATCTCCAAGATGATTGTCCCCACCCCCACCGCAAGACCCTACCAGATCTCCCCACTCCCTGGGGAATCAACTCTTTCATTATATGCATCTTCTCTCACTGTGGCTAGACCAGGTAGTCCTCTGTTGTATATGTGTGGGGAGCCTCAGACTATGAGTTTTATTTTATATATTTACTTATGAGTGAAAAGCAAGTTGATCAACCAAGTGTCTTTTGTTTTGTTCATGAGATTCAAGAAAATGAATGCAATGTTTAAGGGAAAATGCCATAAAAGAATATGATCAGAATTCCATTTGATGACCTAAATAGAAAATAATGGTAGTTATGTGCAGAATTGCTTGAGCTATTGAACGTGTAGGCAAAGCAAACTTGAGGGTGAAAGTGATCATTTACAGTTCCAAACATTTTTCTACCAACTAACTGATATGTGATTTTCACTTGGGGGACCTGGTATAGCACATGAGTATATTTTAATATGAGAATCAGGAAAAGGTATTAAGAGACTCAATTACCTGGTGCTTCCTAGAAGAAACTAAGGGAAACATTTGACGGCTAGTAAAAGTTCTCTGGATCGCCATTTTTTTCCCCCGATGAACCCATGACTTACACAATTAAATTACTATTTTCCATAGGAAAAATTTGTGCCCAGAAGTAGTAAAGGGAAAGTAGCAAAAAATGTTTAGTGAAAAATATGGGAATTGTTGTCAAAGTTGCTTTGGTTTTCATGTATCGAAATGAGTTTTAAAAAGTATTACCTGAAATCTTATTTCTTAGTTGTGTATTACATTTATAAAATTTCATTTCTGAAGAGTTATTTTACTTCTTTTCTTGTAGCAAATGTTAATTTTATTTCACGGGTTTAATTTGGATTATAAAATTCTAGTCAATAGGCTCATGACATGAATTTATCCCAAAAGAAAGTAAATTGTTAAAATAATAAGAAAACGGCTGTGTTCAAAGTTCAAATAACCAAAGAGACAGAATTATATTAGCAGATTCAGGTTTTCAGAAAAAAAGATTTTTAAGGGGAAAAAAGGTACTGTGCTCATCATGGGGTAGAATAAAAAATACTTGTGAGCAAAATCAGAGTATTTACCAGGTAGGGAATGTGTGCATGACTACCTCTTGACTATTCATTTGTTGGTAGCATAAAATATAGAGGCCTGAATACAGCAAACATTTCTTAGTGATTAAGTCATAAAATATTCACACTGGGCCTAGACTATTTACTCCCTTTTACTCAAAGCAAAATGACAGAGTTATTTCCAAACTGGGTTTCAATAGTCATTTATTCTCAATTTTTCTGGCTTTCAATACTTTGACTTATCAACTTTTCTCCCCACTTGTACTTAAGATGCTAGTCACAGTGATAGGTTATTTACTTGGGAGAAAGACTGAAGGATACTCCCAGGGAAAAATCATAATGCATTCAATACAATACAGTTCATGAAGCACAGTAATTAGGGACTGAATAAAAAAGTGTCTACTTCCCCTTAAAATTATTCATTCAAAGGAGAAGCTATGGGCTGGTGAGGTAGTTCATCAGGTGATGGTGTATGCCACAAAGCTGATGATCTGTGATAGACTCTGAAGATCTATGGGGAAGAGGATAACCAACTCCTACAGTTGCCTTCTGACTTATACATGCACACCACCACACAGCATCACAACAAATTAAAACACTCAGTCAATCAATAAATACAAAACTGTAGTTTTAGAAGTAGAGCTGTATATTTTAAGCCTAGGTAAACTAAGCAAAACAGGTTTAGATGGCCTGAGACTCCATCATCTCTGAGCTGTGAGAACTGGGCCTGATAATACTATATCATAGATGCAATTTCAATGTGCTTATATCTCTGTGTATAATTTCCCAGTACAAATACAAGTTAAAATTACAAGTAACACTTTCTTAGAAACTTTCCAAAGATGCTCATATTTTTATTTATATAATTTCATTTTTGTAAATGACATAAAGTAGACTCTCACACCTTACGTTTGCACCCCCTGACCCCAAGGTTATTGTTTGTCAGAGAGTATTTACCTTAATAACCCAATACATCTCCCAGGTATAGCCTAAAGTTTGGAATACTTTACGACTTTGAAAATGTTTAGTTATTCATTTTGTATTTGCTGACTTAATGGGTGTATTTTATGATTTATTTTGTTCAAATCTGATCCTTAATTCATTTGAAAGTAGTTTGAATGAGGACAGACAAAGGCATTCTATTTCCCTATCATTTTCTAAAAGCTGTGGACTTTAGGCAATTTTCAGAGATTTGCCATCACGGGTCAGAGCTTCTGTCTGTATGGTAAAAAAAGAACAGTAGCTGATGGTGAGTTTTATCACATTAAAAGAAGTTTTACCTCACAGCCCTCCCATTTATTATTTTGCCTGGTCATATGAAAAACTGAAACTATTAAGTTCCATCTTTAACATCTTTATAAATTCATATTTTGATGGTCTCTATTGGTGGAAATTTCATAGTTACTTAATTTTCTACCTTATTCCTCTGATAGAAAGTTCACTATTATTGAAATGTAAATGTAAGATTTATACTGATTGATCTGGAAGATCAATATTAATTGATCTATAAGAATTGTCTTTATTTTTTAAATGCAATGTCATTTGTACAGTTACTCCTTTTGAGCCCCCGAGAAGGCCCCTTTAACAATAAATTACACAGTCTTTATATGACTATGCCTTATTTCTGGCCTATTTTTTTCATCATATTTTCAACCAATATTGATGGTCTATCTGCATTGCAGAAAACGACCAGCCCAAACAATTCTATCCCTATCGTAAGGAAATTACAAACTTTCAAATAGATGTTAGTCAAGGTGATATACTGATATTATCTCCGATACGCATGAGAACCATCACATCATGACAACTAAGAAGGTAAATATGAGAAAAAAAGATACATTCAGTAAATTCTCAACCACTTAAGTGGACAAACCTATGAGTTGGAGCTTCAAGGAGGGCATAAAATGATTAATTCTAAATTGTGGATGGAGTTTAATTACAAATCACTTAAATAAGGAGCTCTCTAGGAAAGACTAATTGAGGAGGAGTGGCTCAGGTCATAATTTGGAATATGATATAATGGTGTTTTGCTTAGTATGCTGCAAACACATTTATAAAATGTCTACCATTTTGTAGTCATGGAGAAAATGTTAGAGTTTATAAGAAAAAGTAAAATTAAAGGAGTATGCAACACATGGAACACATCAAAAGAGCAAAAGGGAATAAACATGAACAGAAAAGTAGCCATTCTTATTAAACTGCCAGAAAAAAATCCCGTGGGTGTTTGTGCTTAATTCTAGTCAGTAGATCATTTGCAGCCTAAGGTAAATAAATGTATTGTTCTTGATTCAAGAGGTTATTGTAAAATGTTCTCTCAAAATTAAAATTCCAATCTTGATCATTGCCTTTCATATGATGCAAAGAGCAATTTATAGGCATAACCTCAAACTGATTTCATCTCTCAGTGACAATTGATGCCTGAAGAAACTCAAAATTACAAAGCCAGCCATTGTCTTCATCTTTTTTGTAGATTTTTTTCAGTATTTGCTGATCTTCTTGTGTTATTAAAGCTTTCATTTAACTGTGAAACCTGTTACTGATTATTTCAATATGTAGCATGCTGGGAAGTATCACATATGAACCAATGTGCCTTTTTTATTAAAAATTAGATCATTTCTCATGCCATAAGTTTGTGTGAGACAATTTCTACTAAGACACCACAAGTTGTTGCTTGGAGAAAAGTGGTTATAGTTGTGAATTTGGACTTCAGAAAAGAAATGTAAACAAAGATACTAATACAAATTATCAGATTAGGGTTCATTATCAGATGGCTTGTAGGAAAAGTCGAAAATGAAAGAAGACTAAGCAAAAATTCTTTTTTCTCTCTCTCTCTCTATCCCATCATCTTAAAAGGTTATGAGATGATACAACCGCACCCTGGGGTTAGGAGGCAGAGAATGAAGATGGGGAAATGACTTAGTAGGTAGAGCAGTCACTGCCTGAAATTGGGAATACTAAAGTTGGTATCTTCAGAATCTATGTAAAGAGGACATATTAGTGTGGATGTAGTACTGCAGCATTCCTACGAAAGGATGGGAAAAAGAGGCAGGAAAACACCTTGAAACTTGAAGGACAACTAGTGTACACAGAAGGAAGAAGAAATCTTGCTTCAAACAAAGAATAATATGTGACCAATCAGTGAGAAGGTCTTCTGACTTTCACATATGTTCCATGTCAAGCAGGTGCCTAGTCTTGTACAAACATGCTCTGCTCTGCTCTGGGCTCTCTCTCTCTCTCTCTCCCCCCCCCTCATGCACATATGCATGCAAACACAAACACACACACACACACACACACACACACATACACACACACACATACACACACACACACACACACACACACACACACACAATGGCCTGGAAGGACGGCTTGCAGAGTTACTTTATGTAAATAAGAGGACCTGAGTTTGAATTCTAAATATCTGATGAAAAGCTGGGCGTGTCTACATTTTCTTGTAGACATTGAATTCACAGGACAAGCAAGTAAATTTTTGGAGCCAATCATCTTTTCAAAGTTGACTTTCTAGTTCAATGACAGACTTTGTCTCAAAGTGTTAAGGAGAAAAATGATAGAAGACAATATAAGTCCTCTTCTGACCTCTACATACATAGGTCCAAACACTCAGTTATTCTTATGCCTATCCAACTGGTATTTTGGCAGGTTTCACAAACTTTATTGATCTTTCTATATTATGTAGGTATTTAAATGTGCATATGTATTCCTTGTACATACCTGAAAATAATCATCTGTATGTGAACTGTGAGAGTATTTTTTAAATCATGTGGCACATATTCTCTCCTATAAAATGAAAATTAATTGACTCATGTTTAGGGACATAATATTGATGTGTCACTCTTGTACATTTTCAGAAACACAGGAAGACTATGCAATATTGAAAAATGATTATTTTGATTAGGTAGTCTTTTTAGCATCATGACCTTAGATAAAAAAATCATTAAACGTATGTATGTATATTTATACACAGAATTTTATGCATTCTAGTCTGCTTATTAGTAAATAGTTAATAGTGTGAATTTTCTTGGATTTTTTTTTAGACATCCTTTGCTATTTTAGCTGTAACCATCCTTCTGTATTTACGGACATCCTCCTCTCTAAAGAGCCACTAGTAGTGTTTCCCTATCAAATTATTATTTTTTTAACGATTTTATTTTACAAAACAAAGATAAATGTACAGATTTTAAACATTTTTTGCTTAAAATTATACATTTTTGTCAGTACTGCTTTTCAGACATTAAAATAATTGTTACATAAAACCATGTGAATATAATTTTTTTAGTCAGTACTTGATTTTTTTCAAGGGCTTGACAGTATGCATTGAAAACCTAATAGTTTTCTGAGGTATCGCCAGACAGATTTCCAGAGTGGTTGTATTAGCTTGCAACCCCACCAACAGTGGAGAAGTGTTCCTCTTTCTCCGCAGCCTCGACAGCATCTGCTGTCATCTGAGTTTTGGATCTTGGCCAATCTGACTGGTGTGAAGTGGTATCTCAGGGTTGTTTTGATTTGCATTTTTCTGATGGCTAAGAATGTCTAGCACTTCCTCAAGTGTTTCTCGGCCATTCGGTGTTCCTCAACTGAAAACGTTTTGTTTAGCTCTGTACCCCATTTTTTAATAGGGTTATTTGATTCTCTGGTGTCTAGCTTTTTGAGTTCCTTGTACATCTTGGATATTAGGCCTCTATCTGATGTGGTGTTGGTAAAGATCTTTTCCCATTCTGTTGGTTGCCGTTTTGTTTTCTTGACGATTTCCTTAGCCTTACAGAAACTTTGCAATCTCATTAAGTCCCATTTGTTAATCTTTGACCTTAGAGCTTGAGCCACTGGTGTTTTGTTCAGGAAATTTTCTCCTGTACCTATGTGTTCTAAGGTTTTCCCTACTTTCTCATCTAATAGTTTCAGTGTATCTGGTTTAATGTGGAGATCTTTGATCCACTTACACTTGAGCTTTGTACAAGGAGATAAGAACGGGTCTATTTTCATTCTTTTGCATGCTGAGTGCCAGTTGGACCAACACCATTTGTTGAATAGGCTGTCCTTTTTCCATTGAATGTTTACTGCTCCTTTGTCAACAATCAGGTGACCATATACATGAGGGCTCATTTCTGGATCTTCTATTCTATTCCATTGATCCACATGCCTATTTCTGTACCAGTACCATGCAGTTTTCAGCACAATTGCCTTGTAATATAGCTTGAGGTCAGGGATAGTGATTCCCGCAGATGTTTTTTTGTTGTTGAGGATGGATTTCACTATTCTCGGTCTTTTGTTATTCCATATGAAATTGCACAAAAATACATATATTTAAAAAACAAGAAGACTTTGACTATTTCCATGTTGCGTTTTGTTTTGCATGTACTTTACACTTATTGCAACTATTAGGTTTTCAGTGCATACAGTCAAGCCCTTGAAAAAAATCAAGTACTGACTAAAAAACATATTCACATGGTTTTATGTAAAATTTATTTTAATGTCTGAAAAAACAGTACTGACAAAAATGTATAATTTTAAGCAAAAAATGTTTAAAATCTTTAAAAAAAAATAATAAGCTGTTAGTCTTTTGTGTAGATGGAAATATCTCAAGAAACACTTTTTGTTATGATTAATAATTTGAGTCTTATTTGTAACAGATAAGAGACCAATGTATTTTCCATGTATTTTCATATTAAAAAAAATAAATATTGTTTTGAAGACAAAAAAAAAAAAAAAAAAAAAAAAGAATTAATCTATCAAGAAAAAAAAAAAAAAAAAAAAAGAACGGGTCTATTTTCATTCTTTTGCATGCTGAGTGCCAGTGGGACCAACACCATTTGTTGAATAGGCTGTTCTTTTTCCATTAAATGTTTACTGCTCCTTTGTCAAAAATCAGGTGACCATATACATGAGGGCTCATTTCTGGATCTTCTATTCTATTCCATTGATCCACATGCCTATTTCTGTACCAGTACCATGCAGTTTTCAGCACAATTGCCTTGTAATATAGCTTGAGGTCAGGGATAATGATTCCCGCAGATGTTTTCTTGTTGTCGAGGATGGGTTTCGCTATTCTAGGTCTTTTGTTATTCCATATGAAATTGCACATTGATCTTTCCAATTCCATGAAGAACTTGGTTGGAATTTTGATGGGGATTGCATTGAATCTGAAGATTGCTTTTGGTAGGATGGCCATTTTTAAGATGTTGATATTTCCAATCCATGAGCATGGGAGATCTTTCCATTTTCTGAGATCCTCCTCAATTTCTTTCTTTAGAGGTTTGAAGTTCTTGTCATACAGGTCTTTTACTTGCTTAGTTAGAGTCACACCAAGGTATTTCATAGTTTTTGTAACGATTGTGAAGAGTAGGTTTTCCCTAATTTCTTTCTCCACATGTTTGTCCTTTGAGTACAGAAAGGCTACTGATTTGTTTGAGTTAATTTTGTATCCAGCCTCTTTGCTGAACTTGTTTATCAGCTGTAGGAGTTCTCTGGTGGAATTATTGGGGTCACTCAAGTACACTATCATGTCATCGGCAAAGAGTGATGTTTTTATCTCTTCCTTTCCGATTTGTATCCCCTTGATCTTCTTTTGCTGTCTAATTGCTCAGGCCAGGACTTTCAGTACTATGTTGAATAGGTAGGGGGAGAGTGGGCAGCCTTGTCGAGTCCCTGATTTTAGTGGGATTGCTTCAAGTTTCTCGCCATTAAGTTTGATGTTGGCTGTTGGTTTGCTGTATATTGCTTTTATTATGTTTAAGTATGGGCCTTGGATTCCTGTTCTTTCCAGGACTTTTAACATGAAGGAGTGTTGGATTTTGTCGAATGCTTTCTCAGTGTCTAGTGATATGACCATGTGATTTTGGTCTTTGAGTTTGTTTATATGGTGGATTACGTTGATGGATTTCCTGACGTTAAACCATCCCTGCATCCCAGGGATGAAGCCTACTTAGTCATGATGAATGATCGTTTTGATGTGTTCTTGGATTTGGTTTGCAAGGATTTTGTTGAGTATTTTTCATCAATGTTCATAAGTGAGATTGGTCTGAAGTTCTCTTTCCTTGTAGGGTCTTTGTGTGGTTTAGGTACGAGGGTTATTGTAGCCTCAAAAAATGAGTTGGGTAATATTCCATCCGATTCTATTTTTTGGAATAGTTTGGCGAGTATTGGTATTATATCCTCAATAAAAGTCTGATAAAATTCTGCACTGAACCCGTCTGGACCTCGGCTTTTTTTGGTTGGGAGGCTTTTCCTGACTTCTATTTCTTTAGGTGTTATAGGGTTATTTAGATGGTTTACTTGGTCCTGGTTTAACTTTGGGACCTTGTGTCTGTCGAGGAATTCATCCATTTCCTCCAGATTTTCCAATTTTGTGGAGTATAAGTTTTTGTAGTAGGATCTGATGATTTCTTGAATTTCCTCAGTTTCAGTTTGTATGTCTCCACTTTCCTTTATGATTTTGTTAATTTGGATACTCTCTCTTTGCCCTCTAGTTATTCTGGCTAGGGGTTTATCAATCTTGTTGTTTTTCTCAAAGAACCAACTCTTGGTTTTGTGGATTTTTTCAATGGTTCTTTTTGTTTCTATTTGGTCTATTTCTGCTCTAATTTTGATTATTTCTTGCCGTCTACTCTTTTTGGGTGTATCTGCTTCCTTTTGTTCTAGGGCTTTTAGCTGTTCTCTCAAGTTGCTGATGTGAGCTCTCTCCAGTTATTTTGTGGAAGCACTTAGGGCTATGAGTTGTCCTCTCAATGCTGCTTTCATTGCATCCCATAGGTTTGGGTATGTTTTTTTCGTTTTCGTTGAATTCTAGAAAATCCTTAATTTCTTTCTTTATTTCTTCTTTGACCCTGCTATCCTTTATCAGAGCATTGTTTAGTTTCCATGTGTATGTGGGCTTTTTGTTGTCGTTGTTGTTGTTAAAAACCAGCGGTAGACCATGGTGATCGGAGAGGATGCATGAAAGTATTTCAATCTTCTTATATCGATGGAGGCTCGTTCTGTGTCCAATTATGTGGTCAATTTTCGAGAAGGTGCCATGGGGTGGTGAGAAGAAGTTGTATTCTTTTACATTGGAATAGTATGTTCTGTATATATCTATTAATTCTAGTTGGTTCAAAGTCTCTGCTAGTTTTGCAGTGTCCTTGTTCAGTTTCTGTTTCCCTGATCTGTCCATTGGTGAGAGTGGGGTATTAAGTCTCCCATTAATATTGTGTGGGGTGAAATGTATTTTTTGAGCTTTAGTAGGGTTTCTTTTATGAATGTGGGTGCTCTTTTATTTGGAGCATATATGTTAAGGATTGAGAGTTCCTCCTGACAGATTTCCCCAGTAATGAGTAAAAAGTGTCCTTCCTTATCTTTTTTGATAACTTTTGGTTGGAAATTTACTTTATTCAATATTAGAATAGCCACTCCAGCTTGCTTCTTGGAGCTGTTTGCTTGGAAGTTTTTTTCCCACCCTTTTACTCTGAGATAGTGTCTGTCTTTGTCTCTGAGATGAGTTTCCAGTATGCAGCAAAAGGCTGGATTTTGTTTATGTATCCAGTCTGATAATCTATGTCTCTTTATTGGGGAGTTGAGACCATTTATGTTAATAGATATCAAGGAATAGTTTTTTCTGTTTCCTGCCATTATTGCTTTTTTGGGTTGAGTTATGTCTGTGTTTTTTTTCTTCTTTTAGTTTTCTTGTTTAGGAGTTTTCTTGTTCTTACTAGGCTGTATTTTCCCTTATTGTATTGGGTTTTCCACCTATAATTCGTTGTATTGCTGGGTTTGTGGTCAGATATTGTGTGAATTTTGATTGTCTTGAAATATCTTCGTCTCTCCATCTATGGTGATTGATAGTTTTGCTGGGTATAGCAGCTTGGGCTGGCACTTGTGCTCTCTTAAGGAGTGCATGATGTCTGTCCTGACTCTTCTAGCTTTCATAGTCTCTGTTGAGAAATCGGGTGTGAGTCTGATTGGTCTGCCTTTATAAGTTATGTGACCTTTTTCCCTTACTGCTTTTAGTATTCTTTCTTTACTTTGGGCGCTTGATGTTTTTACTATTATGTGTCGGGAGGTATTTCTTTTCTGGTCCAACCTATTTGGAGTTCTGAAGGCTTCTTTTATGCTCGTGGTCATTTCATTCTTGAGGGTAGGGAAGTTTTCTTCTACGATTTTGTTGAAGATATTTACTGTGCCCCTTAGTTGATACTCTTCTCCCTCTTCTATTCCTATTATCCTTAGGTTCGGTCTTCTCATTGTGTCTTGGATTTCCTGGACATTTATGTTAGGAGCTTTTTTTTTTTTTGCATCTTCTCTGGCTGTTTTGTCTATGTTTGCAATGTTTTCTTCTGCCCCCGAGATTCTCTCTTCGATCTCTTGTAATCTATTGGAAATGCTTGCTTCCGTGACTCCTGATTTATTTATTTATTTTTTGGTGTTCTCACTCTAGGGTTATCTCTTTTAGTGTTTTCTTTATTGTGTCAATCTCTGTTTTAATTTCCTTCTTCCATTCCTTTATTTCTTTGGTTCTGTTTTCCTCTTGTTCTTTGAGTTCTTTGAGAGTTTTTCTTGTTTCTTCTTTAAAAGCTTCTGAATCTTTTTGCTTTTCCTCCCTTTCTTGTTTAAGTAACTTTATCAGCATCTTGAGGTATGATTTCAGGTCTGTGTCTTCTTTTTCTGGAGTGTTTGTAGTTCCGCTGTTTGCTGTTATGGGAGAGCTGGGCTCTGGTGTTGCTAGATTGTCTTGGTTCCCTTGGGATATACTCTTTCTCTTTCCTCTTGCCATTTTGTTGTCAGTGATATGTTCTTATTTTTCCTTTGTATCTGGTCTGTGTCCCTGGTTCTTCACTGGTTGAAGTGTCAGATGGGTCAAGCCCTGTTTTATGCCTCAGAGTCGTCAGGTGTGAGCAGAAGTTCTAAAGTTCTGTTTCTGTTTGCTGGATCAGGCAGGGCAGGGAAGGGCATTGCAGGGGGTGCACTTTCCTGGTGTACTCCACAGAGATTTTTATGCTCCCCTGCAGCCCAGGTCTCCCACCCACCAGTTGCTCAGCCTCTACAAGCCTCTGTTCTGGGTGGCAGATGGGCCAGGCTCTGCTCTGCGTCCTGAAGTCGCCTCCGGGCAGAAACAGAAGTTCTAATTTTCTGTTCCCAATCGCAGTTGCTCAGCCTCTATGAGCCTATGTTTCACGTGGCAGGTAGGCCAGGCTCTGCTCTGTGTCCGGAATTCGCCTCCGGGTGGAAACAGAAGTTCTAATTTTCTGTTCCCCATCGCTGGATCGGGCAAGGCGGGACAGGGTAAGTTATGGTGTGCAGTTTCCGTGTGCACTCTGCAGAGATCTCTCTGCACCCCTACAGTCTTGGTCTCCCACTCACCAGTTGCTCAGCCTCTATGAGCCGCTGATCTGGTGGCAGGTAGGCCAGGCTTCGCTCTGCATCTGGAAGTCGCCTCCGGGCAGAAACAGAAGTTCTAATTTTCTGTTCCCAATTGCAGTTGCTCAGCCTCTATGAGCCGCTAATCTGGGTGGCAGGTAGGCCAGGCTCCGCTCTGCGTCAGGAAGTCGCCTCCGGGTGGAAACAGAAGTTCAAATTTTCTGTTCCCAATCGCAGTTGCTCAGCCTCTATGAGCCGCCGTTCCGCCTGGCAGGTAGGCCAGGCTCTGCTCCCCTATCAAATTATTTTAACTTTCTTATTTTCTTCATCATATTCCTATATTTATATTTATACTATATTTATATTCATAAAAAGCCAACTATTTCACAGTCTTATCCTGCTAGGACATCTATGAACCACAATAACTAGCATTGCACAATAACCCTGAGAGTGCAGTAATGGTACATATAGCTTGGTGACAACCAACAGCTCTATAGTTGGACATAAGACTCAATCAACAAGAGAGAATCCATGTCCTGTATTGGAAACCTTGCTAACTCCTCAGTAATAATGAAATAATGGTTACTGAAGGAGAATCTACCATTCCTAACTTAGTAAACTGATGGATTCTGTAACAATAATATATGTGAAGAAAAACAGTGGTTTCATTCTGAAACCGAAAGCTCAAGGTTTTCTTGTGGAAGAATGAGCAAAAATCAGAAATGCCAAGCTATTGAAATCATGATCCAGTTTAACTATATTATATGCTATATAATGTAGGTATACAATATATACAATATAATAATATATAGTATTCACTTTACATACCAATTGCTGCTCCTCTTTCACGTATCCACTCACAAAGTCTCTAGCCTTATGTCTCCCTTCAGTCCTTAACTGTGATTGTTGAGCTCCATCCCTTGGGTATCCCTCTACCCAGGAACATGGAGTCATTTTAGGGCTAGGTGCATCCTCTTCCGCTGAGGGCATACAATGCAGCCCATTTTGGAAAATGTATCCTGCATGTGTGCTACAGCTTTAGAGATAGTCCCTGATACAGTTTTTGATGAATCCATGTAAAGACCAAGCTGTACATCTGCTACAGATGTACAAGAGTTGAGGGTGGGGGCAAGGTTCAGATCATATATGCCTTTTGGTTGGCAGTTCATTTTCTGAAACCCTGCCCAAGAATCCAAGTTAGTTGTTTCTGTTGGTTTCTGGTCGAGATTTTAGCAACCCTTAGGGCCCTCAATCACCACCCCTGCAACTATTCCTTAAGATGGCCAGAGTTCTGTTCAATATTTTGTTATGGGTCTCTACATTTTTTCAGTCAGCTCATAGTTGGAGCCTCTCAGAGGAGAACTATGCTAGACTTCTGTCTTTAGGTATAACAGAGTTGAACTAATAATGTCAAGGATTATAACAGAGGACCAGTAAGAATGTCAGGGATTGGTGCTTGCACATGGGATGGGTCTCATATCGGGCCATATAAAACTAGAAAGCTTCTGTCAGTCAAAAGATACCATCATTAGGACAAAACAGCAGATGAAAGATTAGGAATGGTTCTTCACTAAACTGTACATTTGACAAATGGTCATTATACAAAATACATAAAGAACTCAAAAGTTAGACACCAACAACACAAATAACCCAATTAAAATGGGATGCCAAGCTAAACAAAATTTTCAATAGAGGAATCACAAAGGACCAAAAAGCACTTAAAGAAATGTTCAGCACTCTTAGTTATCATGGAAATGCAAATGAAACTGACCCTGACACTCCTCTATTGCAGGTGTGACTTCAAACTTATATAATCACTCTTGAAATCAATTTGGCAGTTTCTCAGAAAACTGGAAATAGTTCTATCTCAAGACCTAGCTATGGCACTCCTGGGCATATACCCAAATGATGTTTCACCATCCCACAAAGACATTTGCTCAACTATGTTCATAGAAGTATTATTGTAACAGCCTGAAAATGGAAACAACTTGAATGATTCTCAACTGAAGAATGGATAAAGAAGATATGGGACATGAATTGTGCAGATAAATGGATGGACTTTGATACTGTTATCCTGAGTGAGTTAACCCTGAACCAATGCTTGGTATATACTCATGCATGTGTGTATATCAGCCATAAAATACAAAATACCAATGCTTGACTCCACAGACTTAAAGAAGCTAAGCAAGAGGTAAAGCCCAAGGAAGGTTGCTTGAATCTCACTTAGAAGAAGGTATAAAATTGTCATAAGAGGCAGATGGAAGAAGGGAACTGGTTAGGAGAAGATATGAAGAGGGGGAGGGGCAGATCTCAGCATCAAATAGGGAGAAAAACAGAAGAGAGGGCCAGAGGGCCAGGAGAATTTATTGTAATTGGTAGATGATACAGATAGGAATAAGAGGTATCTCCAGGACAAGCCACAAATCTGGATTGGATAAGAGTCCAAAAAACAGTGTGGTTAATCAACAAAAAAACCTTTGTTAAGAATCATAGCATTAGGAATATTGATCCTGAAAAGGCTACTTTCAGTAGCCAGGAAGCTCAGTGGATCATTTGGGACCCCTCCACAAAACTCTCAACCCCAAATGTCTATAAGAAAGGCAGGAATAAGTATGGGATAGAGAGTGAGGTAGTAGCCAACCAATAACCAATCTATATTTTTTAAACTGAAATGACCACAAATTCTGTGTGACCATGACCTATACTCCTGGTGTCCTTCAGAAATTTTGACTCCTATAATCTTTTCTCCCCCTGTTCCAAGTGCTTCATTGTTCATTTCTGTGTCTCCTTCTGTTCTAGGCCCCTCTCTGATAATGTTTAGCTAGCCATTGATCTATGAGTATGACAGCATATCATTATGAAGCATTTTCTTGACTCTTTGTCTCTCCCTGTCTTCTGTCTGTCTGTCTCTCTCTCTCTCTCTCTCTCTCTCTGTCTCTCTCTCTCTCTCTCTCTTTGCATTTGACTATTTTTCCCATACTGATCAAAACAGTGTCTCTATCTGTAGAGAAGTAAAATGTTGTAATAATAATACTTTTACTTCTATTTCAGGTGTGCACACAAATGCTTGGGAAGCTATGTCCCTATCATTAACACGTTTATATTATTTTACCCTTTTTCTCCTGCATGTTTATTTTCTTGTTTTTTTATTATTTTATTGGAAACTCTCTGCATTTACATTTTAAGTGCCACCCCCACTCCCATCCTCTCTTTCCCTCCACTTCAGCCCATGAAGGTGCTCCCGATACCAAACACACTCTCCACCTCAATGCCTTGGCATTCACCTCCACTGGGAAAATTCACCTTCACAGGACCAAAGGCTTCTTCTCTAACTGATGCCAGACACTGCTATCCTCTGGTACATGTACATCTGGAGACATGGATCTCTCTGGGTGTGCTCAGTGGTTGGTGTTTTAGTCCATTGGAGTTGTGGAGAGTTTGGTTAGCTGATAATGTTGTTCTTCTCATGAGGTTGCAAAACTTTTCACCTCCTTCAGTTCTTTCTCTAGCTTTTCATTGAGGTACCTGTGTTCAGTCTGATGGTTGACTGCAAGCACTGTCAACTGTATCTGTATGACTCTGGAAAGCCTCTGATGAGACATCCATATCTGGTTTCTGCCAATAAGCACATTTTGGCATCAGCAATAGTGCTAGGGTTTGTTGGCTGCATATCGGGAGGATCTCCATGTAATTTGTATTCTTGATCACACTGGGGTAGAAATTATTTTACTTATATTTGTTTAAATAATATCTGAAATCTTATAGAGGATTATGATAACCTGGGCTATATAGGACAGTGAACATGCACTTAGACTGCTTATTATTAAAGTGGGCTTCACACAATTCTACTAATATGCTTTATTAATTATCAAATACTGACTGAATAGATTGCCCTTGGCAAGTTTTAATGTAGAAAATAGTCTTATTCCTTTCTGTTGGTGGCTTTTTAAAATGCTGTCCAATATCTCAGAACTCTGCTTGTGTAATGTTTCAGGAAAACCCCAGAACTTTTTTAGTTCACTCTTAGGTATTAAGAAACAATTTCATTTTTATATATAATTTCAACAGCTTTCCTCCTCATCCAATTTAATACTTCTTTGCTCCTCACACAAGACCAGGCAGGCCTGACCAACACTTGACAGATGATCGTGTGGGAAGTGGTATGATTATTAAAGAAAAATGGCTGCGTTTTATATAGCTGGCAATGGCTGAATCTAGTTTCTGAAACTTCTTCTTGGCAGTGATTCATATGCTGCCTAGAAACACATGGAATCATTTGGTTGTTACATTGCAGATGGAATTATATTCAATATGGGACTTTGTTCTAAAAGGATGATGGCTCACTGTTTAAAATTTCTGCCTCACATGGATCAATAGAATAGAATAGAAGATCCATAAATGAGCCTTCACATACATGGTCACTTGATTTTTGACAAAGGAGCTGTAAACATTCAATGAAAAAAGCACAGCCTCTTCAACAAATGGTGTTGGTCCAACTGGCACTCAGTATGCAGAAGAATGAAAATAGACCCTTTCTGATCTCCTTGTAAAAAGCTCAAGTGCAAGTGGATCAAAGATCTCCACATTGAATCAGGTACACTGAAACTATTAGAATAGAAAGTAGGGAAAACCTTAGAACACATAGGCACAGGAGAAAATTTCCTGAACAGAACACCAATGGCTTGTGCTCTAAGGTCAAATATTGACAAATGGGACTTAATGAGATAGCAAAGTTTCTGTAAGGCTAAAGAAACTGTCAAGAAAACAAAATGGCAGCCAACAGAGTGGGAAAAGATCTTTACCAACCCCACATCAGACAGAGACCTAATATCCAAAGTATACAAAAAACTCAAGAAGCTCGACACCAGAGAATCAAACAACCCTATTAAAAATTGAGATACAGAGCTAAACAAAACATTCTCAATTGAGGAATATTGAATGGCTGAGAAACATCTAAGGAAGTGCTCGACATTCTTAGCCATCAGGGAAATGCAAATCAAAACAACCCTGAGATTCCACCTCACACCAGTCAGAAATGCCAATATCAAAAATTTAAATGATAGCAGATGAGGACAGGATGTGGAGAAAGAGGAACAGTTCTTCACTGTTGGTGGGATTGTAAACTCGTATAACCATTATGGAAATCAATCTGGTGATTCCTCAGAAAATTGGACATAGTACTACCTGAAGACCCAGTTATTCCACTTCTGGGCATATAACCCAGAAAAGTTCCAACATACAACAAAGACACACGTACCACAATGTTCATAGAAGCCCTATTTATAATAGCCAGAAGCTGGAAAGAACCCAGATGTCCTTTAGTAGATGAATGGATACAAAAGTTGTGGTATATTTACACAATGGAGTACTACTCAGCTATCAGAAACAATGACTTAATGAAATTCTTAAGAAAATAGATGCATCTAGAGAATATTATAACCCAATCACAAAAGAACAGACATAATACGCAGTCACTGATAATTGGATACTAACCCCAGAAAGCTCTGAACACTCCAGAAACAACTCACAGATTATATGAAGGTCAAGGGGAAAAAACGAAAATGGAAAACCATTATGATTAATCTTTACACACCAAGAAAACTTTTACTAATTCTAGGTTACATCTTGTTTTACATGTACTTTATGCTCATTGTAGCTAGTAAGATATTAATGCACACTATCAAACCTTTTAAAAACACCAAGCACTGACAAAAAATGTATTCATATACTGTTATGCAAAAATCCTTAAAATCTGTACATTTATCTTTGTTTTTTAAAATAAAGTTGTTCAGTTAAAAAAAATCTCTGCCTCAAGGGACATATTTCATGGGACATCTGAAACAAGTGCTGGCCTAACCTCATCTTAGGTTCCAGAATTCTTGGCCATGTTCTTGTAAGATGATATGACAATACAGTATCTTAAATTGTGTGTGTGTGTGTGTGTGTGTGTGTGTGTGTGGGTGTGTGTGTGTGTTTATACAAGCTTTCCTTATATTCACTTACAATAATATTAATATTCTTAATAAACTGTTGAAAGTCACAATGTCATGACAAATTTGTGAACTAATAATTTCACTTAGAACTACCTCTACATGTTGTTAGCTAATATAATCTCACACACAGATAAGGTAAGGGAATTGACATTAAACAGCAAGTAAAGCATATCAGACACTCTGCTTCTGACACCTGGTAAGATTTACAGCTTGGTATTTTAGAAGTTGCCAAACATCAGTTTATTACACTGCTAAAATCATTCAGTAATAATTTAAAATTTTTATATTTTATTTCTGAGATGAGTATATCTTTGGTAATCCCTAGCACTAGCAACAAGGGGGTTACTTTTCTTTCAAGTCTACATTACTCTGTGTAATGGGGAGTATATAAACTTTATTCTAAAAACAATAAAATATCTGAGTTGAAACAAGAACCACAAAGAATCACAGAAGAGCTGATGAAATGCAGTCTGATAATTATTATGGTGAGAGGAAAGGAAATAGCCCATAATGAATCCAAATCTAATAAACGATCCAAATTACCAGTTTAATTCCCTATATAAATTTATCTGCATTTGCATTTCTTCTAAATTTATCATATGTCATCTTTAATTTTGATTGTCAAATTGATTAGATTAACATTTAAAGAAGAACTAATGCTCTTCTCTCTGTGTCTGCCTGTGAGGATGAGTCAGGAAACAATTAGGCCATGAGAACTCTAACTTAATGAATGGGCCAGTTTCTGCATAGACCCATAGTCTGATGCTCTTTTAGAGAGAGAATAAAGAGTAGGCAGTGTCTCCCATTCAGAAAGAGCCCATTACTGACTACATGTTGTAGTTGTACCCTTCTAGAGACCTTTCTTGAATATAAAGTTTCTCTCATTTCTAGGAGGAATGAGTATTGCTCTTTGGTCACATACTTCTGCAGAATGTAAAACTTAGGCTGAAATTAATTCCTCATACTTTTAGTCATTTTTTACATATTAAAAGGAAACTGATACATTAGGTAGACTATGGAACGTTAAACAAGTCACTGGATATATGTAAAAAGAAAAATATGAATGATTATAAATAGAAGCATTGCAAATTTTAAAGTGGTTCAAGATTGAAACAAACAAACAAACAAACAAAGAAAAACCTGAAGGCTATGTTTCTTTTTACAAAGGACAACCTTACTACTATGCATATAGGTGAATAAGAATGAAGGAAAATTTAGTACATAAAGTGTAACAAACACAAAATGATGGCACTGAATGAAAGATATTACAAGGTATTGAATATTGAATAATTTCACCTATATAAACACAATATTAAGCAGTATTGATAGATTTGGGGCAATGGTCACCTGACTCTAGGCATGTAGATGATAATAAGTATCTAATAAGGGATATTTTCTGAGGTATTAAAATGTCCTATTGATTCACTATTGTTATAATTGCATTGCTATTTTGTGGAGAGCTTTCCTCATTTTAATGTATATAAGGTAACTCTAGAAAGAATCTTTTGCTATTAGAAGAATTGAAATTATTGCCTTCAGGGTCATAAGCCCCACATATTGATACACCTACAGTTACAATGTATCTATAGTGTATATCTTAAGTCTCCACTCTAAAATGTGTTAGAATAGTACATTATGAAAAAGTACAATTTGAAAGCCTACAACAAGTTCAATAAGAGAATTAAAGAGGCTTACCTATTTTATACAGAACCCAAATGCACAAACATTTTTTTTGTATCCACATCTTATATTGACTTAAGCCCAAATAAAAGTAAATCTTGATAGAGTCCTAAAATATGTTGGCATATCTTATATTAAGACACAGATGTACTGTTGATACACGATGAAAAATTAAACACCACAGATATGGACACTTAGTACAAATTAAAACATGTAGGAAAGAGAAAGATGTAGATTCAAGTGTTGGGGTCAAAGAAAATTAACTGCCTTGGGGATGAGAAGCAAAGCTATCCTATTTGGTAGAAGTTTGAAGAAACAGGAGAGAACATTGACTTTGAGTGAGAAATGAAGACTGCTGATATCAGTATCTACATCAGATATCAGAGAAGCCTTGGGAAGAGAGGTTGGATAGCCTGGTGAAGAAAGGTGGTGGAAGTTGAAGTCACAGTGCCCCAAGGAGGTAAGGAAGTGCACTGCAGGATTTTGAAGCAAGTTGCTCCAGACTGCAGACTGCAGGCTGAGGATGACAGAGGAAATCAGTAACATCAGACAGTGAGAGAATACGCTAAGAGATCTGATTTTTTTTTTTAAATCACCTAACGCCAAACAAGAGCCCTGTGCAAATTAATTTAATTACAAAGTGAGTGGCCGAAGTGATTTACTTAAAAACATGGAGGTAAAAATAAAGATGGGAAACATGATAAGAAAAAATAATGCTCACCTAGAAAGCTAAATAATGATGCATGAACAACAAAAAATATAGCAAGAAAGGGAAAGGCCACAGACAAAAAGAAATTCACTATTTTCTTTACAAGAACAGCCTATCAACTGTCAGTTTTCTTCAACATTCTAACCGTCTCCTTTGTGTGTATGTGTGTGCATGTGTGTTTGTGTGTGTGTGTGTGTGTGTGTGTGTGTGTGTGTGTGTGTGTGTATGTGTGTGTGTCAATCTTTGTTGCATTGCAAAAATAAGTGGCTTTGCTCCTGATTGACTTATTAGTCCACTATTGAAACCATAATTTAGTTTTTCTACCTAAAACTATGTTGTAATTTCACATCTCTGTGAAAATTTGTCATGGAGAAAAGCAGAATTATATTTCAAAATGAAGACAGCACAGTCATTTCTGTTACTAACTCACCTTGGAGAAGTACCTTTGATGAACGAGATTGAGTGTAACATGAAACAAAGTTAAATTTGGTTAAAGCTGAGAAATATTATAGAAAGATTAGGAAACCACATTTTCAATTTTGAGCACTGCACAACTCTGAAGTATAATGTTACATATGTAAAAGTATGTACTGCTGATAGTTTGTATTTAAGTACTCTCAATATGTAGCTCCAACTACATGCAAAATGAGGTCAAAGTGTATGTGCATATGTATGAAGCATAAACAAAACGTACAAACTATGAGGTAACTGGACCTAGGAAATGGTTTGCCTAATATACACTGGAATGATTTCAAAGGCTCCATGGTAAAATGTGGCCTTAAAAATTAATAGTAATGAAATTAGTATTCTGTTCAGGAAATTTTCCTCTGTGCCTATGTGTTCTAAGGTTGTCCCCTCTTTCTCTTCTAATAGTTTCAGTGTACCTAGTTTAATGTGGAAATCTTTGATCCACTTGCACTTGAGTTTTGTACAAGGAGATAAGAAAGGGTCTATTTTCATTCTTCTGCATGCTGAGTGCCAGTTAGACCAACACCATATGTTGAAGAGGCTGTCCTTTTTTCATTGAATGTCTACAGCTCCTTTGTCAAAAATCAAGTGACCATATGTATGAAGGTTCTTTTCTAGATCTTTTATTCTGTTCCATTGATCAACCTGCCTATCTCTGTACCAGTACCATGTGGTTTTTAACACAATTGCCTTGTAATATAGTTTGAGGTCAGGGATGGTGATTCCTGTAGATGTTTTCTTGTTGGATTTTGATACTCTAGGTTTTTTGTTATTCCAGATGAATTTACAAATTGTTCTTTCCTGATCTATGAAGAATTGAGTTGGAATTTTGGTGGGGATTGCATTGAATCTGTAGATTGCTTTTGGTAAGGTGGCCATTTTTACAGTGTTGATCCTTTAAATCTATGTGCATGGGAGATCTTTCCATCCTCTGAGATCTTCTTCGATTTTCTTCTTCAGAGACTTGAAGTTCTTGTCATACAGATTCTTCACTTTCTTAGTTAGAGTCACACCAATGTATTTCGTATTGTTTGTGACTATTGTGAAGGGTATCTTTTCTCTAATTTCTTTCTCTGCATGTTTGTAATGCAATCAGGATAGTATTACTGCTGTAAATTAACTGTAAGTCAGAATACTTCTAAAGACAGATTGAAAGGTCAGTAAAATGATAAGTCAAGGAACCGATCCTCCGTAATCACTCCATGTAATGCTGAACCCAAAATGTACATGTCTACAAATCCCCGGAGAAAAAGGTGCAGCTGGGCAATGGAAACACAGGTTGTCTCCATTTGTGTCATAATGGAAAGCATGAAGTTTATCTGGGTAAGCAGTTGCTACTTTGCTAAGCTAATTCTTGATACTTGAAGAAGTAAACACTCCTGGATAATTTCATTGTTTAATAGAGTCTGAAAACCATATGCCTATGTGAAAGCTCAACATATATAAATTTGGTTAATTATCAAAAGTAACTATCACTAAAATTATGTGAACAATGAAAAATGAATGCAGAAAGTACTTTAAGATCTAATGTATCACTCTCAGACAAATTCCCAAATGACTTATTCTTCAGTGATATTAGCTGTTCTACTTGCAATAGTCAAAAATTGGATGCTGAATAGATGTCCATCAGCAGGCAAATGGAAAATGAATGGGTGATGTGGTATATTTACACTGTGAAATATTATTTAGCTGTTTAGAAAATTAAATTCACAGATACATAGAATAATTTAGAAAAAAAACCATTATCCTGAGTGAGGTAATCCAGACCACAGAGAAAAAAATTTATGTATGTTTTATCTTATATGTGGACATTAGTTTTAAACATTTGATATGGTACTGAAAAATCACATTACCACAGATGTTAGGTATAGAGTAATGGACTAGGGGTGAGAAAAAAAAATCTTTCTAGGAAGGGTAAATAGAATATATATTAATATGTAAAAGGGGGAAGAATTCAGTGAGAAAGTTAAAAGGGGCAGGGTAATACAAGAGTGAGATAAAGAAAAAATATGTGTAAAGACCACTAACTCTTAAAAAAATT